>NW_027266319.1:37038230-37235730 GCF_022045235.1 Haliotis cracherodii
TCAGGCTCACTGACTTCGTTGATGCATGTCATCGATCCCATATACGTGGATCGATGCTCATGATATTAATCACTGGATTGTCTGGCCTCGACTCGATTATTTACAGACCGCCGTCATATAGCTGAAATATTGCTGAATGCGACGTTAAGCAACAAACCAACCAGCCAACCCACAGGAAATATCGTTTGGGTGAGATCACGCGATGTCGACATTGTAGATACGCTGCTATGAAATTGCATCACATTGTTTCGCAAACCAGTGCACCAGTGCGTACCAGACACTGCTTATTACTGTCTACAAACTGAAAAAGCTGGAAGAATGATGTTGGATGATAATTATAATCTCACCCATGTGACTTTTGATATTAAATATATCAACACTCCTTGATAAAGTGGAAAAACTCCTCGACAAGCCTCGTTGTTTTCCCACTTTTTATATCGTGTTGATATATTTGATATCAAAATACACTAAGGTGATATTCTCTATGTAACAAATCATCTTGTGTACTACTTGCTTATTGCTGTATATTTCAGACTGAAGTGTCAACCGGATGCTTTACAGAAGAAGCCTGAAGATAACTACATATCTCTTGATGAGAAGACCAAGGATCCAGTTATGGAAAACACATATGAACACATTGACAGCACCATTCCTTATGCTAATGCAGGCGAAGACCGTTAGGTCCGAATTTGAACTGATCACAATCAGTTGCATCAAAAGAACTGGCTTGTTGTAGTTTAATATAGAGCAGATTCTTTTTAACAACATTGTTCTGGGTGGGTTCAACATCTTTTTTCTCGTTTGGTCACTAACTACTTTACAACTCAAGCAACATATGGTCCGGCGTTATTATGGTGCAATGTCGGGATTGCCGCTGTGCTGAAATAACGTTAAATCGGTCGTTTACAAATCTCACCCCAGCATCTCAAAGTATTCAATGCCTATCAATCACAAGCACTTGAGTCCCTTTTGTAGCAGTTATTCTACCCCACATCATAACGCCTCAAGAACACGTGGGTTGACGTATCGGTCACCTTGACACCTTAAGACACGGGTCCTGCCATTGGATTGACGCACGACGTTATGCTGCGAGGTATCGAATTCAGTTGTTCCTTTTGGCTCGTCGTCTGTCATTTTCACTTACATTTGGTCTGGTGAAATTCCACCAAAACGATCCAAAGTGGAGAGAGAGAGAGAGAGAGAGAGAGAGAGAGAGTATTACCTCTAATGCCTAGTTTATGTAGTTTGTAAAATAATCCATCGTGCCATATCCTATCGAATGCTTTTTAATTATCTAAGAAAGACTCACGAAGACAGCTTAGCGTGGGAATATTGTGGAATTGGATATTTGACCTTTTATAGAAATCATTTGAAGCGATTTTCGTCGAATAATCGTTCGCAGATAAAGCGTTTGGTTGATAGCTCACCATCTATAATTTCACATACATCCCAACGCTGCCATATAGCTTTTTGACATACATGTACATGTATGGTCATATTGCACTGGCATCATTGTATTAATGTCTAAGACACCAACGTTGCTTGCTTTGTCAGTACATGACCATGGTATATTTCGCAAGCTATTCACAAGTTCTACGTTAAATCATATGATACAAAAACATCAACAGAGGAAAAGAATAACAGTAACAAAACATTAGATAATCGATATTGGTTCCTATTTTTCAACTTTTGTTTATCTCTTTGTAATCAAAAACAAATATATTAAATCAAAACTAACACAACAGACGGATGTGAGAACTGATTACTTTATGAGGAAATATATAGCTTTAGTAGTGCTACAAATTCTCGTGGTGCCATCGCTGATTTTCAGTTGTCCATCCACATAAATTGCACGGCTATTTTGCGCCAAAATAGAATCTGTTTTTATATTTACCAGATGCAGTATACGCATGAACATTATTGATACATCTGTAAAGTCATCTCTTGTGCAGGTCAATAGCATATGTCATGACATATTCATGTATTTCCAATACACATGGTCTTGATTTGTATGATACACGTATCCACATGCACTATTACATGTCACGTGTATAACTGAAGCATTTTCTCATTTTAAACTGCGGTCCAGCAGCCTGACCAGTGAGAATGAGTATGTCATTTAACCCTGATGTTTTCTATCGAACAGCTGCCACGACCCTTCCGGTTAGACTGACGTTCATACCACAACCTGCATACTGCTTCCACATGACGTTCTAATCCACGCCAACTTCTTTATTTGCAATAGAAATATATTTGACCATTGTCACTTTAAGCCTAGTGTGAATGTAAAATTCATGTACCATTTTTATTATGCATGTAGAAATTTAGTATTGTATTTATCTGAGTGACATCATATTTTCGCATTACGTACTTTTAGTTTGCCTGTTTGACTCCTTGTACTTCCGACGAGATCTGTGAAAAAACAAAAACAACGAATATGACATTTGGCTTATCTTGTCAATTAACAGTTTCACCTCGTTACCTGAGCCAATCCTGAAAATATCAACTTTGTCAAGTTACTCGATATCATTTGTCAAGAAAACAAATGTATTAAAATGGTGGAAAAATTTTAGACTTAGTGCTGTTTATTAAATGCGCAGAGGGCGTGGAACTGGACGCCTGGTAGCTGTTGGGGTCAATAAATAAAATCTAGAACATATTATATAACAGGTCCTGTCCTTTTAAGCTGTGATCGCCATTAAGCATACACATTTAGCACTTTCAAAACACGTTAAGAATTAGGTTTTGATGATATGTTGTATGTTTTAAGAGGCGACTAACGGGATCGGGTGGTCAGGCTCGCTGACTTGGTTGATGCATGTCATCGTATCCCATTGAGAGGATCGATGCCCTTGATGTCAGTCGCTGAATTATCTGATCCAGACTCGATTATTTACAGATCGCCGTCATATAGGTGGAACATTGCCGAGTGCGGCATTAAACAACAGACGAACAAACAAATGTGTTAAAAGGCATAGGAACCCTTGGGGATTCCTGGGTTGAACTCCTGCAACGTATGAAAGCTACAACATGTAAAGGAAAGTATTCTTGCAGTTATTGGTAATTGGGGACAATCTGCTTCAGTTAGGAAGGATAGTATCCTGCCTCATTGCGATTGATATGGACAAGGGATCCAACATTCTCAATCACACTGATTATTATTGACAATAAGTTAAGGTTGTTGATGATATGTCCCATTTATTTACACAATGAAATGTCATAGTATCTGTCGCAAGTCTACATTGCATGATAGTCCATATAGTGTGCATACATATGGAATTCAAAAGTACAATTATGATTATTATTATACGGAATGCACGAAACAACGAAAATTTAATTATGTGCATAATAATAATTATAATCACTGTGTACTAGTTTCCCACGACTATACGCCGTCAGTAATATCCGACGCAAACAAATGACCCGGAAGTCGTCGTGGAGCCCCTAAGCATGATACTGTTTCTTTTAACAAGTGTAAGGTTATTTATATATTTCAAAACGATAGCCAGAAAAATATACTGTCCATTGTCACGCAATTAACTTCCCTTGCCCAAAGCATTTAATATATAACTAGAAATTACACAAGTGATAACAAAAGGTCCTTCGTGTGATGTTGCCCGATAACATCGATCTAAAACTTATCATGGCGTACAACCATCTAAACATCGCAATTATGTTGATACCTGATCGTTTTACTAGCAAGGATTGTGGTGATAAATCGGACACAAATCAAAATACTATCAAAAGGATATCTTAATGAATTCATGAATGACTCGTGAAGCTTCGGGATAGAATTGATCTTCAGCAACCGATGCTTGCCGTAAAAGGCGACTATGCTTGTCGTAAGAGGCGACTAACGGGATCGGGTGGTCAGGCTCGCTGACTTGGTTGATGCATGTCATCGTATCCCAATTACGTGGATCAATGCTCATGATGTCAGCAACTGGATTGTCTGGTCCAGACACGTTATTTACAGACCGACATTATACAGCTGGAACATTGCTGAGTGCGGCGGTAAAAACAAACAAACAAACAAACAAACAAATAAAGAATTCATGAATTTTTAATGTAATTTGATTGACGTTATACAGTTTTGTTTACATATATTATTTTCACGTAAAAGGTAGTCCGTGACATGCACAGTAGGCTCTCTAGCAGTCGTCACTGTAAGTAACAGTGCCGTACACGTTGCTGAAAGGTGTACATATTGCATAGTGTTCTGCTTTAAAGGAGTTTACTTGTCAGTATATTGTAATCTCCCCAAGCATGCACAGTGTACACTTTATACATTGATCCCTGCGCATCACTAACATCCCATGTCTGCCACTTCACGCATTCCCATAATCTGACTCAAATCTACCACGTCGATTAAACCTAAAATAATGTGCTTGTTGGTGCACGTGTTTGCAACATCTGTCCACATTATAACCGCAGTCTTCCTTCACAGCTGTCAAAGAAAGTATCTCAATGCCATTTTTCACCTCACCCTCCATCATTTAACTCAACCAGCCACCCCCAGGCTATACTCCCATTGTGATAAAGTCACAATACGACGGCGAAAGGAGCAGGTATGACGTTCTCGCCAGGCTAGCGGAGACGTATGCAGTCAAGCGGAAGATCTACGCTTCGCAACATGAATATATAACACACTTTAATATGTACAGGGGAGAGTAAACATTGAGTGAGTGAGTGAATATAGTTTTACGCCGCCTTTAGCAATATTCCAGCAATATCACGGTGGGGGACACCAGAAATGGGCTTCACACATTGTACCCATGTCGGAAATCGAACCCGGGTCTTTGGTGTGACGAGCAAACGCTTTAACCACTAGGTTAAACTACTAGAGTAATGAAACGACCTCAAATTGAATCAGGCGTTTGCTGTTATTTAATATAAACATAAATGAATACGTTTTTATTATAACATGTCAGCGAAAAATTCATCATAGTTGAGTTTCTGTGCCCACGTGATATGAATGAGAAGGCACGATTTCTCTTTCGCCTGGGACACTATACTTCCCCGTCCCAGTTACACCCTGATTATGATTCGGGTCAGCAATTTACTTTGCTCATGGCTTGTACCTGTATTAACCTGCATCATTCCTGGCGTTTATTCCTTTAAACTAAACAAACACAGTCACTCAATATAATACAATACATGTGACGGAGGTGGCAGAGTTTTGACAGACCTCAACCGGAGCCAGACACTCGATAGGTTACAATTTTTTATGCAAAAAGTTAGTCTCGATGAAATTCGTACATTAAGGATGAAGCCGTATGTGTATTTAGGAATCCAGATCTGGATCCAGATTCTGATAGAGACAGACGTTAATATTGATACTATACCTTAACCAACACTTCTTTCTTTAGAGGTCTCTTGAAGTCACACTATCGTTCATGACCACAGAATTTACTTCATAACAATCAAGTGTCATTTGTGTTTTGTTTTCTTGCTTTTACTTTTCACCAGTGTTTACCATTTGACGAATTTCTATATACCAATGCTATGCTTAGCAGAACGAATCCAGCAGAAACCTTATGATTCACATAAATAACATATAAAAACTTTTTAAAAAATAAACTAGGAATCCAGGATGTAATATTAATTTGAACAAAATGCCAATGCAAACATGCCCTGGGCCATGGTCCATTACACAACTCTATTACTTTCTTCCTGGTTGTGTTTCATTGTAATGCTCCTTTGTGGGAACACACAGGTGAGTATTATAGTGTCCTACAAGCGTATGAAACGTTTTACCTCGATTTCTGTGATGTTATACATTTGTGATCGATACCGTACGTTTTAAAGGGAGATGAACTATGACATGGCTATTATCGTTTCGCTGGCTGTAGTTGTAACACGTCTGACGTTTGAAAGACTGGACGTTGGGTTATCTATGTTCGTTATGAGTCTATTTTAGTTTGCAGGGCACAGTAAATTGTTTTGACAGGCATAGGTATTTGTGGATACCCGTTTGTTTAATATTTATCTCCCTTTCTCGTTATACACATGAGTGCTTCAAACAGCGTGAGTGTAAACAGCGTATAATTGTCTGTGTTTGTGGGCAACTCACGACAACTGAGTCTCCCACAATAACAGTGCATTGTTGTTATACGATTCACCACAGCCGGGAAATCACAGGTGTGTAACTGTCTGTGTTGTGCTCTACAAACATAAACACAACAGCTTCTATTTCATGGTTGTAATTGCGATGTGTTCCGAAACTCTGTGGGACAGTCTTCAGCTCTGTCAAGAAGTCAATATCCAAAATCTTTCCGAGAGACAACTATGAATGTTTCTTTAGCGAAAACCAATAACACTGGGATAGTAACTAGCAGAAATAATGTTATAGACGTTGTAAGCATACACATCGATCATCATTCAATCCTTGTAATGATGGCTTCAGATATCAAATTTGACCTGGAGTAACAGTTTGCCTCATTATAACATTGTTTTTTTTAGTGCAAGAATTCCTCAGACAACTTCGCATTACAAAAAATACAAACAAATATTCCAGATGCACCAAGATTTGATGTTGTTAACTTGTGAAATAACACAGAAAGATACATCAGATAATGAATAAATCTAAGTCTAAATCTGGGCTTGCCTTTCCCCTTTGTGTGGTGACTTGGGGCAACAAATCACATTTCGTAAGAGGCGACTAAAGGGATCGGGTAGTCAGGCTCGGTGACTCGGTGACCTAAGTCAATAAACAATAAACAAACATACAAACAAATCACATTTCCTCACCATTCTAAGTAAAACCTACAATGTCAGAAGAGCATGTTAATTAACAATTTATGTTATAATAATGGGAGGAGTTTTTAAGCTGCTGATTGAATATGGTGTCGTTAGAAGCGTTAACATATCATTGATGAGACCGTTCGATTTGACCGTAGAAAAGATGTAAGTTTCGTACAAGTCCAAAATAAACGCGACTATAGCAAATATGCACATGCAACACGTGTCCATAACAATTTCGACAATGGCAAAGATGCCATTGAAACAGGTGTCCATGGTAGCAAAGATGCACGTGATACTGGTCAGATTTTATGTCTGTTTAGGTTTGTTGAATAATTATTATGAATAGTGTAGGATCAACGTCAGCGTCTATTTCGTTTCAAGATTCATCTCCCAAGAAACAGACCTGAGACAAAATGGTATGGTTATTGACTGGGGTGCTGTTGATCTCCATCACTGGGACACTCACTGGTAAGAATTACTGATACAATCCCTTCAGTGTCAACTACGCATGTGATACTTATTTCCATATGGTACCTGCTATCCTGGTTATAACAGTTCTAGCTAAGACTGGATAACAAGTCGCAAGATGAAACAATTCGATTTTAAACAATGTCATCTAAATGCACATACATCTACATTCTCTTATGTCTTTGATCTGTAAAAGTAGATATCCCTATATTGTAATTGTCACCCTGGCTGGGTAGTCTTGATATGGAATAGGAAGGTGAATCTACATCTACATTATCAATTATCTATTTTATGTATAAAAGTAGATATCCGTTCATAGACAGGAACACGAAATACATCTATTTCCTCTCCATTCTCTCCTGTTTCTTTGATATGTAAAAGTCTCTACATTGTACCAAAAAACGATACATCTCTTTAGATGCCGAGTGCCATTGTGACCCAGCGACTGCCTGTTCTCTGTTCCCATCTACTCCCTGTAGCCAGATCGGCAGTCCAGACAGATGTCAACAGGGATGGTTTGGTTCCTACTGCCAGAGACGTTAGTATTCTGGATTGGCATTTGTTTTTCTTTCTTGGCAGTACTCTGCAGAACTCCGAGAATATCACTGGCTTCGTGTTACTAACATAATCAATTTCAAACTGCTCATCTTTGTTTAAAAGTGTTTGAATACGACTCAGTCCCATCATATCTGTCATCACTCCTCAAAAGTCACATTCCATCCCGAACTCTGAGATCACAGAACAAAGACTTAATCATCATACCCAAATCAAGAACCAACTTCGACTCCCTTTCCAATGTGCATCATCTGGCCTTTGGAACAATCTTCCCATAAAAATGAAATTGGCATCCAGTCTCCAAGCTTTCCGCAAGCAGTTAAAAACACATCTGTTTTCCTCCACACAGAGGTAGGTTTCTCGGCAGGATAAAGCCAACGGATAAAAACGGTATCCGTTGGGGTCATATGCGGATAGAGACCCAAATATCAAAGGTCAAGTAGGACCACTTTCACTGTTTATAAACAAACATGGCGTCGCCCTCGTCATTCGGCGATCGAGTCAGAATTAACCATCGGGAATCTGGATAAACTACAGGGACAATTGCCATCATTATCAAAAGAACAGTCTAATATACTGAAAATCAGTGTCCAACTGTGACGTAGCTAAGGCATTTTATACGTTTTGGCAACTTTGGAGATGAAAATTTCGAAACAATTTTGCGAGGGCACGAGGCCTAGCCAAGCGGGATCAGTGGCCATATCTGTGCTTGTAGACCTCTGAGGCTTCAAACCTTCTCAAGAAATCAAAATAGTTGGATTTGGCCGAAATATGTTTGAATTGTTACCTTGTTTCGTTTTGTCGCTGTGTGTACATCTGACTACACATCTTAATGTTATAACAGGACAGACAGACTTTCAACAACGTCTGACCGTGGCGTCTCATAGACTAGGGTGAGAGTTGCTTCCGTTTGACAAAGGACAGTTACTCTACCGCACAGACCGATGGATTGCCGCGAAAGGCAAATAAAAACAACTGTTGTTTTGCGTTTATGTTGCTTCGCAACTGTATAAAAAACAGATTTCAGTTGGAACTATATTGGCTACTGTCACTGTCCGACTGACACATCACTTACCCTGTGACGTAATAAATATTAATGCGCGCATTCCAGGAAAACTCGCAATGTTTCGGTAATGTTTGTGAGAGAGGGAAAGCGATCTTGAAGCACAGAATTAAAAAATCATTATGACATTATATGATAAAGAGGTTATCACACTTGTGTGTTTGGGGAATGGTAAATATCCTGTATTAGGAATAAACACTATGTATTTAGCTCGCCAAGGCTCGCTAAATACAATGTTTATTCCTAATGCAGGATATTTACCATCCCAAAACACACTCGCGTGATAACCTCTATATATTATCATTATTATTGTATGTGACTCTTCCATCTTGTCACTATGAGAATTAGTCCATCTCGGTAAATTACATACTAACTTCTATCTATGTTTTAGATTGAAAACACTTTGCAGAACGTAACTGAAAAAAACGACGACCACGTTTTGAACAGTTGGGTGCATACCAAATTTTAAACTTGCATATTTAATTGCCGAAAAATTAAGTTGTTGTGTGGTGGGAAATGTGACACACTTAGAGATTATTACATTCCTTTGCGTGTCGTTTTAAGAGAGTGTAAGATATAAACATGTATTTTGACAAGATGTCCGTATGAACAGGACTCATTAATATCCAAATATATAATTAGCTGTTGTGAAGAAACATGGTAATTAATATTGAAAGACGTACCAAGAAGCTACCAGTGTCAACACTGCTAGACTGTATCGTCATCATATACAGCTGTTACTATATTAGTTCAGCAAGGGTGTCTATATTAAGCCAGCATAGCTACTTGACATATGAAATCCATATGCCACGTTGACTTCCAAAGGTTTCCATAGCTCAGTTTATGAAGTAAACTGAATGTTAATAAATAATGTACACTACCATGCATTACCTGTTGTCAGACATGAACCTTCTCGCTCCACCATTGTCTCATGTTATGGTGTTGTACATTGTTTCTTTTTCTTCAGAAAATATTGCTTTAGGAAGAAGTGCCAACCAGAACAGTACATATTTTGAAAACAGTGACTGGACAGGGAATATACTACACTATTTCGAGGCTAAATATGCTGTAGATGGCAGAGCTACAACAGACTTCTATAGTACACCACTGACATGTACACATACATACGGGGGAGTCCAAACATGGACTGTGTACCTGAACACCACAAACACAGACAAGATACAACGCATCAGGCTGTATCTACGTAATGACAGTGAGTATTCGTAGCAAAATATATATTTTGTGTTTTTCTCAATGAGAAGAATACCAATAAAATGTAGAACGTTTTACTACACATGACTAAATCCTTAACAAAACAAAATGTATCGTTTGTGTATGGTTCCTGTACTGCTATATAACAGGTGGTTACGGACTGTTTTCAGTGTAGGTACGTTGTGGTCAAAAGCCATGGTAATCGTAATCTCAGGTAACATTTTTAATGTCTTTTAGGAACTGTGTTCGCGCAAGCTATAACTTGCTGTATCATTTCACGTGGCTAATCGATCTGGAGCTTCATCAAATAAAACACCCGACCTTCAAAAGATTTCACATTTTCATTTCAAATTCAGTACTTAGCAGAAACCAAGGCATGAAGATATATGTCGGTGGACAGCTGTGCTTCCAGTGGTCAACGTATACCCATCCGCCTGCTATAGCTGACGTGAGCTGTCAACAACCACTGACAGGAAACACACTCACCATACAGACAAGCGATTTTCTCACGCTCTGCGAAGTGCAGATATTTGGTAGGTTAACATACACCACTGATCGTGTGAGCGAAAGTTTTGGGTTTTCATGTTTTTAACAATACTTCAGTTATATCACAGCATGACTAAGGCGCCGCAATACCCCGTGCAGAGTTGCGTCGTTGGGTGCGTCCCGTGAAGATTCCGGGTTAGAATTGGTCTTCAGCAACTCATGCTTGTAAGAGGCGACTGACGGGATCGGGTGATCAAGACTCGCTGACTTGGTTGATGCATGTCATCGTATCCAAATTGCGCAGATCGATGCTCGTTATGTCAATCACTGGATTGTCTGGTCCAGATTCAATTATTTACAGACCGCCGTCATATAGCTGGAATAGCTGGCGTTAAACAGCAAACAAACACATCCTTTTGTTCGCCAGAAGCCTTTGATCGTGGTTTGGAATCCTGGCAAACCCCGA
Source organism: Haliotis cracherodii (assembly GCF_022045235.1). NCBI lineage: Eukaryota > Metazoa > Mollusca > Gastropoda > Lepetellida > Haliotidae > Haliotis > Haliotis cracherodii. The sequence goes on from NW_027266319.1 coordinate 37,049,225, forward strand.
TATGTGTCTAGGTTTGTCAGCACCATATCCGTGCTCTTGGGTATCACCAAAGTACTAAACGTCAGAGACCTGCTTTCCTCCCACATACAGCTGATATAACTGGAATACTGTTCAAAGCAGCGTCAAACCCTACTTCTTACTCACTCACTACATGTGAGTGAAAAGTCCAAAGACAATTGCTGATGAACCAAACATTCAAACCCATGATCAACAACGGCTCAGCTATTTTAGTATTATTTTAAGGTTTCCAAACAAGCTCTCGTGATGGAACTGTTACAGTATGGATAAGACAGATATACTTTGCCTTAGTGGCAGATTGTCTCCACGTTTATCCTTAATGTTTTGTTGGTTTTAAATGGTCGGCGGAGTTCAACTTTTTCCACAGTTGTGTGCGTCATTAATCATGAATATGATATTATCTAGCGTCTGCCGATGTCACTTATAGTTCATGTTAGTTATATACATTCTTACATGTTGATATTCAGATTGCAGTGACGGCTGGTTTGATGAGGACTGTGACAAACAGTGTCACTGTTCACAAAACACAGAAGTGTGTGACAAGATCACTGGACTGTGTCTGACCGGATGTGCTCCAGGGTACACGGGAATTAATTGCCAATCAGGTACAGGTTCTGAGCCTCGCACAGTAGGAATCTTGTGTTGTGAACATTACATGCTGTCATAGAAGTTTATTATGAGCAAATTGATTCGCTGTGAAATAAACAGGTGTCTGTGACCTTTTGCAAAAGTACAAAAGTGAGGAACATACTTTGTATAATACATTAACAACGCTGCTTTAACTTTTTGCTGACCCTGTCGTTTTTTTTAATCTTTACGTACTCCCTTATCCTTTTATAGGGCAGCAAGAATTTAGTAAGACTGTATGCATAAGTTGTTGAAAGGCCACAATAAAGTGTCTTGGCAAGCCATTGTCAATATTCACTGGCATTCACCGTAATCCATGCCAGCTCTAATAAGTACTTTGGAGCGAGGACACATTTGTTACGTGCAGGCCCTATATAGTATGTAAATCTGAGAGTATATACCTCTGATGTCTCTAGGGTAGGTGTGTCATATTATCATAAACATGAATTACTAGTATATACAATGTGTACTGTATATATGTCATCTGTGTGTATTATTTGTACATGTACATGTATGCTACAGTTGACCAACGGATTGTTTTACATGATAATACAGCATGTCCAGACGGCTACTATGGAGATTGCACCTCCAAGTGTGGAAACTGCCGCAACGCTGTTCATTGTTACAAGGATTCAGGCTTCTGTCCAGGAGGTTGTGCAGCAGGGTGGTTAACTGACACCTGTCTTCAACGTGAGTACACTTCCTGCGTTTTTTTAATTGTGTTGTTTTATGCATATTTGTAAGTCCGTTTCTCAATGTAAATTGGCTAACGAAGACTTTCATAAAGGTAGGGTTTTCACTGAATAATGATAAAGTTTTTTTTACAATTCAAAGATAACACATTCCCAAGAGTCACAGTTCTCCGCAATCCTAAAGCACCTAAAACACGTTTTATGTGAGTCAGGAAAACCGGGTTCTTATTAATATGTACTTTATTACAGGCAATGGGAATTACTTTCATTGCATGGACAGTTACTCTTGAACCATAAAGAATGACAAAGATTTATCAATGCTTGATGTTAAGATTGTCTGAGTTGCCTTTCTTTCACAACTATATAAATATAAGCAACAAAACGCTTTCATATTCAAAAGAAATCCCTGCTGAAGGCAGAGTCGACTTACGATTCCGACGTTTACATGGGTATGTGTATATCAATGACTAAGGAATAGTGATGATACTAGGCATTCGCAAAAAATGGACCTATCCTGTCCCACCGATAGCAACCGTCACAAATACATGAACAGGCAAGTCAACTGTATATATTTGAAAACAAACACGGGAACATTATGGTAAACGTCAAAATAGGGAATGCATCAGACATTCTGTTGTCACTAATACGTCAGATTTGGAAACGTCCTTCATATGTCTAACATAAAACTTTTTTTAAAACTGACGCCTTGTATGTTGTAACATTTATCAAATATCTTTTGAGCAAGAGTCGAATGACGCTCTCTGGAAATTTGTTAGAAAGGGTATGCCTTAAAAGGTGTCGAATGTAGACACGAAAGGACGGACCTACGGAATATTGTTCCGCATAACGGGAGAGTAGAAGTCCACCCTCTTGTCATAAGTCATACTGACGTCATAGCAAAGTCCGAGACAAACTCAACAGACGTAACAGGGGAATTGTAAATTTAGTTATATGTAAACCATTATGCCATCATGCTTTCACAGATATTTTTTAATAACATACGGTTCTGATATGTACCTTAATGCGTTTCGGACGGTGACACTATTCAATATTTAATAGCATTTTCTTTTAGGCATGTACCTTCGAATTGTGCATTTCAGCAAAGAAAATGTATGGTATTATCATAAACGTTTAATGATACAGTTGACAAACTTATTGTTTTAACACCCACAGCATGTCCAGACGGTTACTATGGAGATTGCACCTCCAAGTGTGGAAACTGCCGCAACGCTGTTCATTGTAACAAAGCTACAGGCTACTGTCCAGGAGGTTGTGCATCAGGGTGGTTAACTGACACCTGTCATCAGCGTGAGTACATTTCATTGCTGTGAGTGCAATCTTGTGGGTTTCAGCATATTCTAAGTGTATTTTGCTTTATGTGAATTGGATAATGATCCCTTTCATATACCTATTTTTCTCATTGATTATGATGATACTCCAGTGTTGATACTCCAAAACCCAGGGAGCAGTTGAAGGTTCTGGCTATCTGACGTTGAGTAGCCCCCATATTGGCCATACCGATCGCCCTGTCTCGTTGCGCTTGTGTAAGTCTGGGCATATTCTTGGTGGTTGTTTGCTTACTGTATGCCTGCTCTGTCCAAAGTCGGTATTTATGCCACAATCACGCACGTGCATTTGGACCAATGTCTCAAAATCACGTTTTGCACGTTTTTAACAATGCATGATTTGGAAAGCTGCGTTCGAAAATCTGCGTTGTGGTTGTGGTCATGTTGCATTTGGGCGAATGTTTTTTGCGGGGTTCAAACCTGTACCAACTTTTTTGCTTTTTATACAACTATTTTTAAAGTGAAAACTTTCGTTTGACCAGTAGTTTATTTGCATTTACTATTACATGTATCACAGCTTCAAGTGACATTGCAGCATGTGCAGATGGTGTTTATGGTATTGACTGCACGTCCAAGTGTGGAAACTGTCTAAATGGTGATGCGTGTAACAAGTCAACAGGAACATGCCCTAGAGGATGTGGAGCAGGGTGGATGAATAACACGTGTCATAACGGTAAATCGTTGATTGGTTTTCAGTTCGGTTCTCATACAAAATATCCATACATTCAACACATGCAGAAGGTATCCATGTGCATACATTGCCACATTCATCTCTTGCTTCATTCACATTTATCACTTGCCAGGTATACATCTAGAGAAGTGATTGATCAAAAGAGAAAATTGGTATTGTTTTGGAAAATCCATTTCAATACTGCATCCTAAGTGCGTGGAAAAGAATATAAATATCCAACCAAAAAACACGGAAACAGGCATTGAAAAGAGGAGTATGAAATATGCTCCTGAAAGACAATTAATCATGTGAACTTAATCAGGTCTGAAATGTTATTCGTCATTGCGTGTCGGCACAAGTGTTTGCATGCGCATGCATATCCATGTGCATGTTTACTCAGTATGTCTGTTAATTCTGCATTTCCATCACAAATTGTATCGTTTTCTAAATGTACTTCCTGATTGAATGAAAATCAGAAGTCATAATTACTCACGTAGAAATGGTTGGTCCTTTTAAGTTCAGTCTGTGCATAATCATCAACTAGAACTTCCACGGGTATTGTTTATGAGAACAAATGTATATTACGTATCATCTGACACAAGAAGATGCAGGTAAATGTGACTTGGCAATGCAATACTGGCTATTTCAGTGTGTGACGACGGGAGGTATGGCAATGGATGTGCGTCAGAATGTGGTCACTGGAAGAGTGGTACAGTATGTGACAAAACGAACGGAACCTGCGGGAATGGATGTGATGGAGGATATTTAGGTCTTCGTTGCGCGCGTAAATATGTGCGTCCATGTGTTAACATGAAAAGGAACATATTTTCTAAAATTAACAAGGAAAGAATTATTTAGACTAACACCCTAAATCACAGTGAACGAAAACAGTCACTTCTTAAATATCGTAAATCTTGAACTGCTGTACCCTTGCAAAAAATACGTCACAATCTTAATGCGACCTTCCCCAAACCCCAGAGGAATTTTAGAGATAGAAAATTGCTTCCATGAATTGTCTACCCGAGATGAATTTAATAACAGTGTGTGAGAATCTCTGGAGATGACTCTTACAAAAGAATCAAATCCTTAGAAGTATGAATAATTAAAGAATGTTGGCCTTGGCCTGTATTCACTCAGAGACACCATGGCCATGTAATTTAACGGAATGCAGGTACGGGTGAACTTTCGCTTACGTTATCACGAGTTGTGTCCCTTTGACGTTTTATAGGAAGGTAAATCTTTGACTGAATATGATTTAGAGACTAATTTACGAGCTACGAGGAATTGCGGATAATACATGTACATGTATGTGCCTAGTGAAATTAAATGTCCTTTTCACGCAACATGTATGTGCTCATCTCGTTCACATTCTGTAATGTTTCGTCAGCTGTTCGAGAGACACGACCCTCGTAACAATTACACGTATCCACCCGCGTGTAAAAAGTCATCTCTCATACACAAAATACTTTATCACTTACGTTTTGACGAAGCCAATAAGCAAATAGTCCTCTGAATTATGTAGTCGCAAATAAATGGTTCTGTTTGATCGTACAACCAAACAATAAACAAAAACTCGGGGATGATCTATAACAAATACATCCCCCTTACTGTTATTGTACCTGTCACAAACTGACAAGAATCATCGACTGCTACCAAAAGAAATGCCATTCGATATAGATGTTGGACAGATTGCTTATGATGTGCGTCATATTACCTTTGTAGAATCTGACGCCTAAACTCCATCACCATCGAAGAACGTCGAATAATCAACGATCATATAAGAGTTGTTTAAGATCAACTTTCGTCGGAAACAAATACACTCAGTTTTAAGCTTGAATCAAGATAATTTCGTATGGAAAGTACCTAACGTATCACATTCACTGCAGACATTATCTCATGCATTTACACTGTTCGACACATGGGCTTACACCTCTCGCACACAATACATTACATGACTCTTATGCACTGGAACAAGATCAACATCACAACACTACGATGCCAATAACGATATTGGCCTATCCTCACAAAAACTGTGCAAAAAGCGACATTGTATGATTTGACTATATAATAATCATGTGTAACGTCCTCCCCGCTGAACCAATAGCCAATAGTATTTGAAAAGGGTATAAAGAAGTTATATGATGGGAATTCTCGGAGAGAAGAGGTCCTCAATATCCCATGCTTGACGCAGGAGCCTACATACGATTATTAGGTGTAGGTGTGGGAGTTGATCATGCTATCACCGTGGTCCAGACACGATTGTTTACACACGTACCTTATTTAGCCTGAACATTAAAGTTATTTGCTTAATCTTAGATAGATATACTGATTTGCGTACTAGTGTCCAGAGAAATCTTTAAGATTTGTTCAACCTTGTGAAAATTAACAATCCAGTACATGTACAATGATCATGTTTTAAAGTATTTCGTTTTTATCTCTCGCCACTCAACAGGGAAATAATTAAATCTGCCTACATGTATATAGGAACTTGAACTAAATGGTTGACATGGACTTGACCATATCAAGAGTAATGGACAATATGTGCCTGACATGATTTTATGTTGTAATGTCTCATGCTCCCAAAATGTACACATTTGTACCTGTGTGACTCACGGCCTAATCAAAGCTTGCCCTCGCTAAGAGTTTATATTCAGTGACGATTGCTCATGTTACTGTCTACATCATGCCCGGACGGACGTTATGGTGTCAACTGTCCATCTCAGTGTGGTCACTGTCTGGATACTGATGTCTGTGACAAGGTGACAGGGAAATGTCCCAGAGGATGTCAGCCTGGATGGTGGCCAGATCTCTGTTCACAGGGTAGGTACTTGATCTTCAGTATTGTTAACAAACCTGAAACGTTTTGTCTTTTTGTTAATGGTAATCTTATTTGTTACAGCTTGCAGTGACGGTCGTCATGGACACCACTGTCAGTCAGAATGTGGCCAGTGTAAAGGAAACCTGCCTTGTAACAAGATCAATGGAACATGCGACCAGGGATGCCAGCCAGGGTTTCAAGAACCCACTTGTAAAGGTGGGATGCATTTTCGATGTGATTGATGTTATTGTTCACTCTTTGTACATGATAACAACTCTCCCTTCACTGGTCGCTACAGCCTTGCCAATATATCATAAAAATAAAGTATTCAGATAAAAAGAATACGTAGTCTACTCGCCAGAATGCGTTGATGGAATGTACGGAGATGACTGCATGTCCCGATGTGGTCAGTGTAAAGACGCCCTGATCTGTGATAAGTCCAGTGGGGAATGTCCTGAAGGATGTCAGGGCCACTTCGTGAAGCCCCTGTGTCAAGGTAGGACACCGATCTCATCAAAATTAGATCTTAGTTCTCGCTATCACAAAACAAAGACCTGAGGACATACCATTACGGGTCACATCAGAACGACCTTTTATCCGACCAATCAAAGCGTCGCTTACCAGATCATGAAAGTGACGGTCGGAATGTGTTGTCTAATCATGCAACCTCGAAAACGTTAACACGGGGTATCCGAACGTCAGCTACGGCCCGTACGAATGGTTCCGTCAAAATTATCGTCTATCTCTCGGTTCCGTGGGATAAACTTTTGAACGGTGGAGGCGTTGCACAGCACGTGGGAAGCACTGCCATACAATCTCAACCATATATTAGACATTCCAGAATGTTCGTTTGTTCAGTTTTCAAAATTTTAATCGAGAACTGTGTCAACATATCTTTCAAGCGTAGTCTGAAATGGAAGTCGCCAGGTTGAAACGAGTGCCATAAAGCTCGAGAAAAGCTACTTTCTAATTGGCTGATGTCGACTTCTTTTTAATCATTTCAGTCGTGTCAAAGTTCGCGAAAGGTCGTTCTGACGTGACCCGTAATGGGATGTCCTCAGATCTTTGTTTAGCGGCAGCGATAACTCAGATCTGATTTTAATGAGACTGGGTAGAACACTAAATTCAAAAGGAAAAATAATAAGATTTATCTACTGTCTTTTACATTTTGAAGTCGACTTTTACAATTTTTGTTTAGTCATCCTGACAGTAAATCAATATTATAAAACTAGTTTGTTTAGTCAATATTTCTCTTTGAAAGGAACTTAGTAAGGCCTATCAAGGCATTTGTAAAAACTACACAATGTATTAAGGAATATGAATCATTTACTTGTCTTCACAAACAATGTTGTACAGTGTGTCCGGCAACACCAGGATGTTTAAGCCGGGAAGCGCCAGTTGTAGCAACACTCGGAACACTTCTCGTCTTGGCTGTTATCGCTCTGTTGACGTCCATCTTTTACATCAGAAGGTAGGGATCTTGTAATGTGTAAAATATCATGAACATGAAAAGAGGGTTCATAATATTGAGCAATAGTAACTGGTTCCGTGTGAATGATTGTACATTAGAAACTCTAACTTACAGATTCTCTTTATCATATTGATCATACGTCGTTCATTATTGTTTTACTATGCATTCATATTCAATAATATAACATGAAACTCATTTAATTTTTTTACACAGAACTTCAGTTGATTCGACCTACAACAATATCGATGATGTACATTAACGTCAAGTATTCTAAGAAAGTATCAGCTCGTACAAACATGTACGAATGTAGAGCGTACATTTGGCGATACTTGTATCGATTGATTAAGACAAATATTCAAGAGACAATTAGTATTGATTAAGTCACAGAGACGTACCAGACATTCTCCTTACATAGATATTGAATACTAGGATTGCAGTTCTCTGCAACACAAACAAGAAACAACTAGTGGTGATATGGTCTTCAGCACTGGTTACAATGACGTCACAATCAAATGACATCACTAATGGCTCTGCTACTGAAGCTGTTAGCAGTACTTTTTACACTTTAGACACTGCTTATTACTCTCTACACACTGAAAAAGTTGGAAGAATGATGTTGGATGATAGATAAAATCTCACCCATGTGACTTTTGATATGCAATATATCAACACTCTTTGATAAAAGTGGAAAAACACCTCGGAAAGCCTCGTTGTTTTCCCACTTTTTTCAACTCGTGTTGATATATTTGATATCAAAAGACACTCAGGTGAGATTCTCTATGTAACAATCATCTTGTGTATTACTAGCTTATTGATGTATATTTCAGACTGAAGTGTCAACTGGATGCTTTACAGAAGAAGCCTGAGGATAACTACATATCTCTTGATGAGAAGACCAAGGATCCAGTTATGGAAAACACATATGAACACATTGACAGCACCACTCCTTATGCTAATGCAGGCGACCATCAGGGCCGAATTTGAACTGATCAAAATCAGTTGCATCAAAAGAACTGCCTTGTTCTAGATTGATACAGAGCAGATTCTTTTTAACAACATTGTTCTGGGTGGGGTCAACATCTTTTTTTCTCGTTTGGTCACTAACTAGTATACAACCCAAGCAACATATAGTCTGGTGTTATTATGGGGCAATGTCGGGATTGCCGTTGAGCTGAAATAACGTTAAATTGGTCGTTTACAAATCTCACCCCAGCATCTCAAAGTATTCAATGCCATTCAATCACAAGCACTTGAGTCCCTCCTGCAGCAGTTATTCCACCCCACATCATAATCCCGATTGCCTTCAAGAACACGTACATGGGTTGACGTATCGGTCACCTTGACACCTTTAGACACGGGTCCTGCCATTGGATTGACGCACGACGTTATGCTGCGAGGTATCGAATTCAGTTGTTCCTTTTGGCTCGCCGTCTGTCATTTTCACTTACATTTGGTCTGGTGAAATTTCACCAAAACGATCCAAAGTGGAGAGAGAGAGAGAGAGAGAGAGAGAGAGAGAGAGAGAGAGAGAGAGAGAGAGAGAGAGAGAGAGAGAGAGAGAGAGAGAGAGAGAGAGAGAGAGAGAGAGAGAGAGAGAGAGAGAGTATTACCTTTTAATGCCTAGTTTATGTAGTTTGTAAAATAATCCATCGTGCCATATCCTATCGAATGCTTTTTCATTATCTAAGAAAGACTTACGAAGACAGCTTAGCGTGGGAATATTGTGGAATTGGAAATCTGACCTTTTATAGAAATCATTTGAAGCGATTTTCATCGAATAATCGTTCGCGGATAAAGCGTTTGGTTGATAGCTCACCTATCTATAATTTCACATACATCCCAACGCTGCCATATAGCTTTTTGACATACATGTACATGTATGGTCATATTGCACTGGCATCATTGTATTAATGTCTAAGACACCAACGTTGCCTGCTTTGTCAGTACATGACCATGGTATATTTCCCAAGCTATTCACAAGTTCTACGTTAAATCATATGATACAAAAACATCAACAGAGGAAAAGAATAACAGTAACAAAACATTAGATAATCGATATTGGTTTCTATTTTTCAACTTTTGTATATCTCTTTGTAATCAAAAACAAATATATTTAATCAAAACAAACACAACAGACGGATGTGAGAACTGATTACTTTATGTGGAAATATATAGCTTTAGTAGTGCTACAAGTTCTCGTGGTGCCATCGCTGATTTTCAGATGTCCATCCACATAAATTGCACGGCTATTTTGCGCCAAAATAGAATGATCTGTTTCGACGGATAATCTAAACTAGTTATTCTCTTTTATTGATATTTTATATTTACCAGCTGCAGTATACGCCTGAACATTATTGATACATCTGTAAAGTCATCTCTTGTGCAGGTCAATAGCATATGTCATGACATATTCATGTATTTCCAATACACATGGTCTTGATTTGTATGATACACGTATCCACATGCACTATTACATGTCACGTGTATAACTGAAGCATTTTCTCATTTCAAACTGCGGTCCAGCAGCCTGACCAGTGAGAATAAGTATGTCATTTAACCCTGCTGTTTTCTATCGAACAGCTGCCACGACCCTTCCGGTTAGACTGACGTTCATACCACAACCTGCATACTGCTTCCACATGACGTTCTAATCCACGCCAACTTCTTAATTTGCAATAGAAATATATTTGACCATTGTCACTATAAGCCTAGTGTGAATGTAAAATTCATGTACCATTTTTATTACGCATGTAGAAATTTAGTATTGTATTTATCTGAGTGACATCATATTTTCGCATTAAGTACTTTTAGTTTGCCTGTTTGACTCCTTGTACTTCTGACGAGATCTGTGAAAAAAAGAAAACAACAAATATGACATTTGGCTTATCTTGTCAATTAACAGGTTCACCTCGTTACCTGAGCCAATCCTGAAAATATCAACTTTGTCAAGTTACTCGATATCATTTGTCAAGAAAACAAATGTATTAAAATGGTGGAATTTTTTTAGACTTAGTGCTGTTTATTAAATGCGCAGAGGGCGTGGAACTGGACGCCTGGTAGCTGTTGGGGTCAATAAATAAAATCTAGAACATATTATATAACAGGTCCTGTCCTTTTAAGCTGTGATCGCCATTAAGCATACACATTTAGCACTTTCAAAACACGTTAAGAATTAGGTTTTGATGATATGTTGTATGTTGTAAGAGGCGACTATAGGGATCGGGTGGTCAGGCTCGCTGACTTGGTTGATGCATGTCATCGTATCCCATTTACAGGATCGATGCCCTTGATGTCAGTCGCTGAATTATCTGATCCAGACTCGATTATTTACAGATCGCCGTCATATAGGTGGAACATTGCCGAGTGCGGCATTAAACAACAGACGAACAAACAAATGTGTTAAAAGGCATAGGAACCCTTGGGGATTCCTGGGTTGAACTCCTGCAACGTATGAAAGCTACAACAAACTCATGTACATGTAAAGGAAAGAATTCGTGCAGTTATTGGTAATTGGGGACAATCTACTTCAGTTAGGAAGGATAGTATCCTGCCTCATTGCGATTGATATGGACACGGGATCCAACGTCCTCAATCACACTGATTATTATTGACAATAAGTTCAGGTTGTTGATGATATGTCCCATTTATTTACATAATGAAATGCCAGAGTATCTGTCGCAATTCTACTTTGCATGATAGTCCATATAGTGTGCATACATATGGAATTCAAACATACAGTTATAATTATTATTATACGGAATGCACGAAACAACGAAAATTTAGTTATGTGCATAATAATAATCATAATCACTCCACTAGTTTCCCACGACTATACGCCGTCAGTAATAACCGACGCAAACAAATGACCCGGAAGTCGTCGTGGAGCCCCTAGCGTGGTACTGCTCCTTTTAAAAAGTGTAAGGTATATTTATATATTTTTTTGTTTCAAACCGATAGCCAGAAAAATATACTGTCCATTGTTACACAATTAACTTCCCTTGCCCAAAGCATTTAATATATAACTAGAAACTTCACCAGTGATAACAAAAGGTCCTTCATGTGATGTTGTCCGATAACTTGTTCGGCATCGATCTAAAATATTCATGGCGTACAACCATCTAAACATCGCAATTATGTTGATACCTGATCGTTGTACTAGCAAGGATTGTGGTGATCAATCGGACACAAATCAAAATACTACAAAAATAATATCTTAATGAATTCATGAATGACCCGTGAAGATTCGGGATAGAATAGATCTTCAGCAACCGATGCTTGTCGTAAGAGGCGACTATGCTTGTCGTAAGAGGCGACTAACGGGATCGGGTGGTCAGGCTCGCTGACTTGGTTGATGCATGTCATCGTATCCCAATTGTGTGGATCGATGCGCATGATGTCAATCACTGGATTGTCTGGTCCAGACACGATTATTTACCGACCGCCGTCATATAGCTGGAACCTTGCTGAGTGCGGCGTTAAACAAAAAAGAAACAAACAAAGAATTAATGAATTTATAATGTAATTTGATTGACGTTGTACAGTTTCTTAACATATATTATTTTCACGTAAAAGGTAGTCCGTGACATGCACAGTAGGCTCTGTAACAGTCGTCACTGTAGGTAGCAGTGCCGTACACGTTACTGAAAGGTGTACATATTGCGTAGTGTCCTGCTTTAAAGGAGTATAATTGTCACAAATATTGTAATCGCCCCAAGCATGTCCATTTTATACATTGATCCCTGCGCATCAGTAACATCCCATGTCTGCCACTTCACGTATTCCCATAATCTGACTCAAATCTACCTGGGCGATTAAACCTAAAATAATGTGCTTGTTAGTTTTACGTGTTTGCAACATATGTCCATATTGTAACCGCAGTCTTCCTTCACAGCTGTCAAAGAATGTATCTCAATGCTGTTTTTCACATCACCCTCCTTCATTTATCTCAACCAGCCACCCCAGGCTATACTCTCATTGTGATAATGTCACACTATGTGACGGCGACAGGAGCAGGTATGAGGTTCTCGAAAGGCTGGCTGACACGTATGCAGTCAAGCGGAAGATCTACGCTTCGCTTTGGCAACATAAACGTTAAACACACTTTAATATTTGAAGGGCAGAGTAATAAAACGACCTAATATGAATCAGCTATTGGCTTCGTACCCTGTTATTTAATATAAGCCTACATGTAAATGAATACGGCGTATAATTATAACATGTTAACGAAAAGAAATCATTATATTTGGGTTTATTGTGCCCACGTGATATAAATGGGAAGTCACGCTTTCTCTGTCGCCTGAGACACTGTACTTCCCTGTCAAAAGATGGGTTCCTCAGGTGTGCAAGGATCCAAGTTACACCCTGATTATGTTTCAGGTCAGGAATTTACCTGTGCTCATGGATCAAGTATCAACCTGCATCATTCCTGGTGGCTTTTTTCCTCTAAACTAAACACACACTCATTATAATACAATACATGAGAATGGAGGTGGTAGATTTCTGACAGACCTCAATGTGAGCCAGACACTCGATAGGTTACAATTTTTTATGCAAAAAGTTAGTCTCGAGGAAATTCGTACATTAATCTCATACTGAGGAGGGTGGAAGCCGTATATGTATTTAGGTATAACTGAGTTGTAGATATTGAGGTATAACTACTATCTAGATATTTAGTTATAACTAAGATGTTGATATTGAGGTATAACTGAGATCAATTTATTTGGTAGATGTTGATATTAATATTTAACTGAGATCAAGTTATTTGGTATATTGTAGAACAGACTTGAAAATACTTAAGTATAACTGAGATGTAGATATTTAGGTATAACCGATATGTAGATATTTAGGTATAACAGCCCTAGATATTTAGGTATAAGTGGGATGTAAATATTTGGGCATAACTGAGGTGTAAATATTTAGGTAAAACTGAGATCTAGATATTTGGACATAACTGAGATCTAGATATTTAGGTATAAGTGAGATGGAGATATTTAGGCATAACTGAGCTGTAGATATTTAGGTATTGCCGAGATGTTGATATTTAGGTATTGCCGAGATGTTGATATTTAGGCATAACTGAGACATAGATATTTAGGTATAACTGAGATCTAGATTTCTAGGTGTAACTGAGATTTAGATATTTGGACATAACTGAAATGTAGGTATTTAGGCATGACTGAGATGTAGATATTTAGGTATAACTGAGATGTAGATATTTAGACATAACAGACCTAGATATTTAGGTATAAGTGGGATCTAGATATTTAGGTATAACTGAAATCTGGATATAATTTCTGATACAGATAGACGTTAATATTAATTCTATAAATTAACTAACAATTCTCTCTTTAGACAGCAATCACTTCAAACTTTCGTTCCCTACCACAGAAGTTACTTCATAACATAAGTGTCACTTGTGTTTGTTTTCTAGCTTCCTACTTTTCCTCAGTGTTTACCAGATATTCTATCCAACAGAGACATTTGATTCACATGAATAACATCTAAAGACTGTATACGAAAACGTAGGAATCCAGGATGTAATATTAAAAATACCAGCCAATGCAAACTTACGTTCCTGGAAACTGGGGAGACCCTGGGTCACTGCACTTTAAAAAGATCAGCAACTTTCTTCCTGGTTGAAGTTCACTGTTCCTTCGTGGGAACCCACAGGTGAGTTGTTGTAGCGTTTTACATGCGTGTTGCACATTGTGTAATTCATCTCGATGTGTATGGTGTACCTTTCATTACCACGATGTTATACATTTGTAATTGATACCGTAATTTCTGAAGGGAGATGAACTATGACATAGCTATTATGGCTAGTTGTAAAGCGTCTGGCGTTTGAGAGACTGGGCGCTAGGTTATCTATCTGGGTTATGAGTCTATTTTAGTTTGCAGGGCACGGTGAATTGTGTTGACATGGAGAGGTATTTGTGGATACCCGTTTTGTTGATATTAGTTTCCCTTTCTCGTTGTACACATGAGTATATTCATATACATTTTTGAAACTATTGCTTCAAACATAGCGTGAGTGAAAACAGCGTATAATTGTATGTGTTTGTGGACAACTCACGACAACAGAGTCTCCCAACTATAACAGTGCATTGTTGTTATATCATTTGCCACAGGGGAGAAATCACTGATGTGTAACAGTCTGTGTTGAGCTCTATAAACATAAACAAAGCAGCTTCTAATTCCGGGTAGTCACAGGACGTCGATATGCTCACCCAACAACAATGGCGGCCTAAGCTCCGTACACCTTCGATGATGCGACCCCGATAAGAACATAGAAAGTCGTGTGATCGAAAATATAAGTACATGTATTTTAAGGAATGTGTTTTAGAGAGCGAATCGGATTACAGCTTTGGTGGGATCACGATCCATGTACACTTTATGGCAGGGTTGTGAGTGCGGTATTTTCCGAATCGGGTATCTTTAGGAAAACACTGTGGGACAGTCTGCAGCTCTGTGTAGTGACAAGTAACAATCCAAATCGTTTAGCAGCAAGGCAGAGCTACAGTTACCCCAGTTAAATCCATCATAGTTAATCCACCATTTGTGAAGAGTTCACAACTATTAAAGGGGGCACGGGTCGCCCAGTCGTCTAAGGCGCCGCGATTCGCTATGCAGAGTTGCGTCCCTTGGTCACGCCAGAAACCTATGATTGTGGGTTCGAATCACGGTTCGCCCCGCTTATGTTTCTAGGTTTGTCAGCACCATTACCGTGCTCGTGGGTTTCACCGAAGTGGTATCTGAGACCTGCATCACTTTGGGCTTTCCTCCCACATTAAGCTGGCACTTCGTGATAAAACTGGAATACTGTTAAAAGCGGCGTTAAACCCAACTTACACACTCACTCGCAATTATTAAACAGCCGAACCATATTTATATCATCGTTCCAGTTTGAAATCGAATGATGTATCAAGTGGTATGTACAATCTCCACTTTAATTCTTTTGCTGTTTTAATCACCATGTCACGCGACTACAGCAAATATGCAAGTGAAGCACGTGTCCATAACAAACGCGACGATAGCAGAAACGCAAGTAAAACATGTGTCCATAACAAACGCGACGATAGAAAAGATTCACGTGAAATATGATCATAACAAACGCGACGATACCAGAAAGATGCACCTGAAGCACGTGTCCATAACAAATTCGATGATAGCAAAGATGCACGTGAAACTAGTCAGGTGTTATGTTTATAAACTTTTATTGACACAGATGTAAAGTTGCAAATTTCCATGTCCGTTTAGTTGATGCGTAGCTGAAATACCCCAATCAGTGTCCATGAATTTCAAATGTGATCAACTGAGATAGAAATACACATACGTACGTAAACTGTTAGGCGCGTTCCACATGTACAATGTTATGTTTGTCTAGTCCGCAGTGATGACAAATAGTATGATAACTACTCTTAACTGTGTGTATGCATCCGTCCATTGTCTCGTACATTTATCATACAATCTTGTATACCTGCCGGCAGACTATTTTTCCACTGTGACATTGTTTCGATGAGGGCGTATCAAATGTCAGGGCAAGCTTGACAAGATGAGCCCTCGGGATTTGTTTCGCAAGAGTACGATTTTTTTAATTACTTGTTAATTTGTTCGATTTGGCAGATTAATGGAAATGTGTCAACTAGGAATTTGCCAATTAGTAAATATTTGTGAGATTCCCAGCTGCAAACATCGTACCAGTCGAAAGTAGAACGTGTTAAAGGCACGTAGCATGTCCTCTATAACTATGTGTGGTTTGTATGCATGCATGAAATATGAATGGTGGTAGAATCAACGTCAGCGTCTATTTCATTTCAAGATTCAACTCCCAATACACAGACCTGAGACGAAATGGTAAGGTTATTGACTGGGGTCCTGTTGATCTCCATCACTGGGACACTCACTGGTAAGAATTATTGATACAATCCCTTCAGTATCAACTACGCATGTGATACTTAGTTCCATATGGCACCTGCTATCCTGGTTATGACAGTTCTAGCTAAAACTGGATCTCAAGTAGGAAGATGAAACAATTCGATTTCTAACAATGTCATCTAAATGCACATCTACATTCTCGTCTGTCTTTTGATGTGTAAAAGTATATGTCCCTATATTGTATAAACAACATTATATATTTTCAATATCTCTTTAGATGCCGAATGCCATTGTGACACTGTGACTGCCTGTTCCACGTTCCCATCCACTCCCTGTAGCCGTAGCCAGGTCGGCAGTCCAGACAGATGTCAACAGGGATGGTTTGGTTCCTACTGCCAGAGACGTGAGTATTCGGGATTTGCATTTGTTTTTCTTTCATGGCAGTACTCTGCAGCACTCCGAGTCACTGGCTTCATGTTACTAACATAATCAATTTCAAACTGCTCATCTTTGTTTAAAAGTGTTTGAATACGACTCAGTCCCATCATATCTATCATCACAGGATATATAAACACGATATGATTATTTATTATCACTATTACTGTATGTGACTTATCCAACTTGTCTCTATCAGAATTAGTCCATCTCAGAAAATTACATACTAACTTCGATCTGTGTTTTAGATTGAAAACACTTTGCAGAACGCAACTGAAAGAACACCGACAACGTTTTGAACAGTTGGTGCATACCTAAATTTAAATTGGAATGTACAATTGCCGAAAAATTAAGTTGTTCCGTGGGGGTAGTGTGACGTACTTAGAGATTATTACATTCCTTTGCGTGTCGTTTTAAGAGAGTGTAAGATATAAACATTTATCATACAATGGGTAGGTTTCTCGGCAGGATAAAGCCAACGGATAAAAACGATATCCGTTGGGGTCATATGCGGATAGAGATGCAAATATCAAAGCATTCGTGACCAACTCGTGTTATTCCGGGACAAGCCGAATAGCGACTCGTGCCCCTCTCGTGGCCATTTTTGCGACCGGGTTCCGTCTTAGCGCAAACGGGCACACCTAAAACAATTGTCAATTCGTTGCGTAATGGTTCACATATGTTTCCCCATATATTATATATATTTCAGATAAAATTTAAAGCACATCGGGACGTGCGGAATTATACAGTATGATTGAACACATTTAACTGTGTCTCGGGTATATTTTTAGATGTGTAAAATCAAAACAATATTTCTGAGGGATTCTTTGACGAAGTACTTGAAATCATACGCGCATTCTGATTTGTTTGTCGTATTTTCGCACATAACATTCATCGGTAGGGGGACGAGTCTTCTTGCAGGTTACGGAAAGGGCGAGTGGTGACGAATGATATCAAAGGTCAAGTAGGGACTACTTTCAGTGTTTATAAACAAACATGGCGTCGCCCTTGTCATTAGGCAGCCGAGTCCGAATTAACCATCGGGAATCTGGATAAACTACAGAGATAATTGCCATCATTATCAAAAGCACAGTCTATTATACTGAAAATCAGTGTTTAACTGTGACGTAGCTCAGGCATTTTATAAGTTTTGGAGATATAAATTTCGAAACAATTTTGCGAGGACACGAGGCCTAGCCAAGCGGGATCAGTAGCCATATCTGTGCTTGTAGACCTTTGCGGCTTGGAACCTTCTCCACAAATTAAAATAGTTGGATTTGGCCGAAATATGTTTGAATTGTTACCTTGTTTCGTTTTGTTGCTGTGTGTACATCTGACTACACTTCTTAACGTTATGACAGACCGACTGTCAACAACGTCTGACCGTGGCCGTGACGTCTCATAGACTAGGGTTAGAGTAGCTTCCCTTTGAAAAAGGGCAGTTACTCTAGCGGACAGACCGATGGATTGCCGCGAAAGGCAAATAAAAACGATTGTTGTTTTGCGTATATATTGCTTCACCAGTGTAAAAGAAACGGATTCAGTTGGAACGACATTGGCTACTGTCACTGTCCGACTGACACATCACTTACCCTGTGACGTAATACATATTAATGCGCGCATTCCAGGAAAACTCGCAATGTTTAGATTATGTTTGTGAGAGAAGGAAAGCGATTTTCAAGCACAGAATTAAAGAATTAATTCTGCCAAGGCTCGCTAAATACAATGTTTGTTCCTAATGCAGGATATTTACCATCCCCAAACACACTCGCGTGATAACCTATATTTTGACACGATATCCTTATGAACAGGACTCATTACTATGCAAACATATGATTAGCTGGTAATTAATATTGAAGACACACCAAGAAGCTAAGAGTGGCAAATCTCTAAGACTGTATCGCCACGTATACAGTTGTCACTATATTAGTTCAGCAAGGGTGTCTAAATTAAGCCAGCAATGCTTCTTGACATATGAAATCCATATTCCATGTTGGCTACCAAAGGTTTCCATAGCTCAGTTTATGAAGTAAACTGAATGTTAATAAATAATGTACACGGCCATGCATTAACTGTTGTCACACCTGGACCTTCTCTCTCCACCATTGTCTTATGTGTATGGTGTTGTACATTGCTTCTTTTTCTTCAGAAAATATTGCTTTAGGAAGAAGTGCCAACCAGAGCAGTACATACGTTGAAAACAGTGACCGGACAGGGTATACACCATTCTATTTCGAGGCTAAATATGCTGTAGATGGCAGAGCTACAACAGACTTCTATAGTACACCACTGACATGTACACATACAAACCCTGGAGTTCAAACATGGACAGTGTACCTGAACACCTCCAACACAGACAAGATACAACGCATCAGGCTGTATCTACGTAATGACCGTAATGAGTATGGGTCAACATATAAATTTTGTGTTTTTCTCAATGTGAAGAATACCAATAAAATGTAGCGCTTTTATCTACACATAACTAAATCCGTAACAAAACAAAATGTATCGTTGATGGATGGTTCCTAGTACTGCTTTATAACAGGTGCTTATGGATTGTTGTCGGTATATGTACGTTGTGGTCAAAAGCCATGGTTATCCTAATCTCAGGTAACATTTGCTGTGTCTTTTTGGAATTGTGTTCGTGCAAGCCATAACTTGATGTACTATTTCACGTGGCTAATCGATCTGGAGCTTCATCAAATGAAACACCTGACCTTGAAAAGACTGCACATTTTCACTTCAAATTCAGTACTTAGCAGAAACCAAGGCATGAAGATATTTGTCGGTGGACAGCTGTGTATACAGTGGTCAACGTATACCCATCCGCCTGCTATAGCTGACGTGAGATGTCAACAACCACTGACAGAAAACACACTCACAATACAGACAAGCGATTTTCTCACGCTCTGCGAAGTGCAGATATTTGGTAGGTTAACTTACACCACTGATCGTGTGAGCGAAAGTTTTGGGTTTTCATGTTTTTAACAATAATTCAGTTATATCACAGCATGACAAAGGCGCCGCAATACCCCGTGCAGAGTTGCGTCCTTGGGTGCGTCCCGTGAAGATTCCGGGTTAGAATTGGTCTTCAGCAACTCATGCTTGTAAGAGGCGACTAACGGGATCGGGTGGTCAAGACTCGCTGACTTGGTTGATGCATGTCATCGTATCCCAATTGCGTAGATCGATGCTCGTGATGTCACAATTATTCACAGACCGCCGTCATATAGCTGGAATAGCTGGCGTTAAACAGCAAACAAACACATCCTTTTGTTAGCCAGAAGCCTTTGATCGTGGTTTGGAATCCCGGCAAACCCCGATTATGTGTCTAGGTTTGTCAGCACCATATCCGTGCTCTTGGGTATCACCAAAGTGGTTAAAGTCAGAGACCTGCTTTCCTCCCACATACAGCTGATAACTGGAATACTGTTCAAAGCAGCGTCAAACCCTACTTATTACTCACTCACTAAATGTCCAAAGACAATTGCTGACGAACCAAACATTCAAAACCCAAGATCAACAACGGCTCAGCTATTTTAGTAAATGACATAAAAGAAAATAGGTCTCCAAACAAGCTCTCGTAATGGAACTATTACAGTATGGATAGGACAGATTTACTTTGCCTTAGTGGCAGATTGTCTCCACGTTTATCCTAAATGTTTTGGGTTTTTTAAATGGTCGGCGGAGTTCAACTTTTTCAACAGTTGTGTGCATCATTAATCATGAATATGATTTTATCTAGCGTCTGCCGATGTCACTTATAGTTCATGTTAGTTATATACATTCTTACATGTTGATATTCAGTTTGCAGTGACGGCTGGTTTGATGAGGACTGTGACAAACAGTGTCACTGTTCACAAAACACAGAAGTGTGTGACAAGATCACTGGACTGTGTCTGACCGGATGTGCTCCAGGGTACACGGGAAGAAATTGCCAATCAGGTACAGGTTCTGAGCCTCGCCCAGTCGGAATCTTGTGTTGTGAACATTACATGCTGTCATAGAAGTTTATTATGAGTAAATTGATTCGCTGTGAAATAAACAGGTGTCTGTGACCTTTTGCAAAAGTACAAAAGTGAGGAACATACTTTGTATAATACATTAACAACGCTGCTTTAACTTTTTGCTGACCCTGTCGTTTTTTTTAATCTTCACGTACTCCCTTATCCTTTTATAGGGCAGCAAGAATTTAGTAAGACTGTATGCATAAGTTGTTGAAAGGCCACAATAAAGTGTCTTGGCAAGCCATTGTCAATATTCACTGGCATTCACCGTAATCCATGCCAGCTCTAATAAGTACTTTGGAGCGAGGACACATTTGTTACGTGCAGGCCCTATATAGTATGTAAATCTGAGAGTATATACCTCTGATGTCTCTAGGGTAGGTGTGTCATATTATTATAAACATGAATTACTAGTATATACAATGTGTACTGTATATATGTCATCTGTGTGTATTATGTACATGTATGCTACAGTTGACCAACGGATTGTTTTACATGATAATACAGCATGTCCAGGCGGCTACTATGGAGATTGCACCTCCAAGTGTGGAAACTGCCGCAACGCTGTTCATTGTTACAAGGCTTCAGGCTTCTGTCCAGGAGGTTGTGCAGCAGGGTGGTTAAATGACACCTGTCTTCAACGTGAGTACACTTCCTGCGTTTTTTTAATTGTGTGGTTTAATGCATATTTTCAGTTTCTCAATGTAAATTGGCTAACGAAGACTTTCATAAAGGTAGGGTTTTCACTGAATAATGATCAAGGTTTTTTACAATTCAAAGATAACACATTCCCAAGAGTCACAGTCCTCCGCAATCCTAAAGCACCTAAAACACGTTTTATGTGAGTCAGAAAACCGGGTTCTTATTAATAAGTACTTTATTACAGGCAAAGGGAATTCCTTTCATTGCATGGACAGTTACTCTTGAAACATAAAGAATGACAAAGAATTATCAATGCTTGATGTTAAGATTGTCTGAGTTGCCTTTCTTTCACAACTATATAAATATAAACAACAAAACGCTTTCATATTCAAAAGAAATCCCTGCTGAAGGCAGAGTCGACTTACGATTCCGACGTTTACATGGGTATGTGTATATCAATCACTATGGAATAGTGATGATACTAGGCATTCGCAAAATATGGACCTATCCTGTCCCACCGATAGCAACCGTCACAAACACATGAAAAGGCAAGTCAACTGTATATATATGAAAACAAACACGGGAACATATGGTAAAGGTCAAAATAGGGAATGCATCAGACATTCTGTTGTCACTAATACGTCAGATTTGGAAACGTCCTTCATATGTCTAACATAAAACTTTTTTTTAAACTGACGCCTTGCATGTTGAAACATTTATCAACTATCTTTTGAGCAGGAGTCGAATGGCCCTCTCTGGAAATGTGTTAGAAAGGGCATGCATTAAAAGGTATCGAATGTAGAAACGAAAGGACGGACCTACGGAATATTGTTCCGCATAACGTGAGAGTTGAAGTCCACCCTCTTGTCATAAGTCATACTGACGTCATAGCAAAGTCCCAGACAAACTCAACAAACGTAACAGGACAATTGTAAATTTAGTTATATGTAAACCATTATGCCATCATGCTTTCACAGATATTTTTTAATAACATACGGTTCTGATATGTACCTTAATGCGTTTCGGACGGTGACAGTATTTGATATTTAGTAGTATTATCTTTTAGGCATGTATCTTCGAATTGTGAATGTGCATGTCTACAAAGAAAATGTATGGTATTATCATAAACGTTTAATGATACAGTTGACAAACTTATTGTTTTAACACCCACAGCATGTCCAGACGGTTACTATGGAGATTGCACCTCCAAGTGTGGAAACTGCCGCAACGCTGTCCATTGTAACACAGCTACAGGCTACTGTCCAGGGGGTTGTGCAGCAGGGTGGTTAACTGACACCTGTCATCAGCGTAAGTACATGTCATTGCTGTGAGTGCACTTTTGTGGGTTTCAGCATATTCTAAGTGTATTTTGCTTTATGTGAATTGGATAATGATCCTTTTCATATACCTATTTTCCTCATTGATTATGATGAGGAAAGTGTAGATTCTCGAAAACCCAGTTTTCAGAGCTTAGAAATAATTAAAACCTTTTCCACAATTAGTGATCGTGTGATGGTGTACCAGATCCTATCGGTCGCACCTGCCACAAACACATGCAAAGCCACTTCAATATTTCAAAGACAAAAAATAATAGTTACGTATTCCAAGAATCGTTTAGTCACTGATGAGTCAACTATATGGCCACACCCTCCACATGTGCTTGTCTCTCATAACATATTTTGAACGCTTTGAAAAGGCATGTGATTCTTTAACCCTGATCAAACAACTTTTGAGCAAGCGTCGTATGATGCTATTTGAAATCTCCGTAGAAGGAGTATGATCATTTGAACCTCAAAAGATCTGAAATGTAGGAATTGCGGGAAAATTGACTTCTTGTCATACTGTCTTGTGGAAATATTTAGACACTTTTAGAACTCTTTTTGTCAAGGAACTTATAATTTGTTTTCTCACATACTTATTTAGTATAGCTTTAACTGTGCCTGTCTGATTGACTATGACTTACGGTAGTTTATGTCACCAAAGAGAAGTTAAATGTACGTGTGAATCATCCTCAGGGTACAAAGCTATGTGCTGCCAACAACAGAATACCTTCCATGTTTTTCATCTTCATCGACATGTAATTCTAATCGTTTTAATGTGTACAGCGTGTCCGGATGGATGGTATGGTATCAACTGTACCTCCCAGTGTGGAAACTGTCTCGATGGTCATGCATGTAACAAGTCAACAGGAATATGCCCAAGAGGATGTGCTTCAGGATGGATGAACGACACCTGTGTTCAACGTGAGTTTAGATTTTATACAGTGCAATATTGTAATACTTTGTATGTGCCCTCTTAACCGCGGCTATTCCATAAAATGTATTGACGCCGTGAATGTTGATTTAATATAGATATGATTTTATGTGCTTCTAGATTAATAATGGCACACTATTGAACAAGCGATGGTGTTTGTTTCTTAATTCCTACCTGTTTGTCATCTACATGTAGTCTCCCACCTGTGAAGTTGATGTTTCTGTGTTCGTAAATCCATTTTGTCACCTTTGGAATGAAGAAGGTGAGACACACTTTCATGCAAGTTCTTTCAAATATCACTGACATCATGACCAAAACATTGATTTATGTACACAGCATGTCCAAGTGGTTACTATGGTCCGGACTGTGGCGTCCAGTGTGGCAACTGTCTGGATGGCGATGTTTGCATCAAGACAAATGGAACATGTCCTGGAGGATGTGCAGCAGGGTGGATCACTGACAGGTGTAATCAAGGTAAGTCAGGTCTGTGCATTGTATGCGATGTAAACACATGAACATTTATAATTCAGTGAAAAAAACCTCAAATATGATTCTTTTAACATAACGTTGTCAAGTCTTCCAAATCAGGTCTTTGACGGTCGGTTTTAGATGTACAGTTTCGTGATTGGCGACACCTCCGAAGTTTCATGAACAAACCTGTAGGTTGATGCGAGTAAAAGTACATGAGTAAAGCTAGCATATGCCCTATCTCAGGCGAGTAAGCGTGCTTTTACATTTACATTTTCAGTTCAAATTGTTTATATTGACATATCAAAGCTGGCAAAAATAAATGAAGTGGACATAAAATATTCACCAAATATAACGAAATATATAACTGTTAAGTGTCCTGTTTGCGATCGTTTCGTGAGCCCGAAAGGAGAAACTTTTTTTTGACAGTTTACCCGGTTAATACTCGTGAAAAGTAACTGACCTCCACACTATGTCGCGGGAACGAGATGAGTAAAGTCTATGTATATGACGTTATTTGTAGATTAAAATGTAGTAATCATATCACTTAGTGTCTTATCTATCTGCATTTACTATTAAATGTACGTTCACAGCTTCATGTGTCATGTACTCTTCTGTTTGCAGCATGTTCAGATGGTGTTTATGGTATTGACTGCACGTCCAAGTGTGGAAACTGTCTAAATGGTGATGCGTGTGACAAGTCAACAGGAACATGTCCTGGAGGATGTGGAGCAGGATGGATGAATAACACGTGTCATAACGGTAAATCGTTGATTGGTTTTCAGTCCTTGTCTCATACAAAATATCCATACATTCAACACATGCAGAAGGTATCCATGTGATTATATTGCCACATTCATCTCTTGCTTCATTCACATTTATCACTTGCCAGGTATACATCTAGAGAAGTGATTCATCAAAAGAGAAAATTGGTATTGTTTTGGAAAAATCCATTTTAATACCGCATAATAAGTACGTGGAAAAGGATATAAATATCCCACCATAATACATGGAAACAGGCATTGAAAAAAGGAGTATATATATATATAAATATGCGCAAGTGTTTGCGTGCGCATGCATATCCATGTGCATGTTTACTCAGTATGTCTGTTAATTCTGCATTTCCATCACAAATTGTATCGTTTTCTAAATGTACTTCCTGATTGTCTGAAAATCAGAAGTCATAATTACTCACGTAAAAATGGTTGGTCCTTTTAAGTTCAGTCTGTGCATAATCATCAACTAGAACTTCAACGGGTATTGTTTATGAGAACAAATGTATATTACGTATCATCTGACACAAGAAGATGCAGGTAAATGTGACTTGGCAATGCAATACTGGCTATTTCAGTGTGTGACGACGGGAGGTATGGCAATGGATGTGCGTCAGAATGTGGTCACTGCAAGAGTGGTACAGTATGTGACAAAAGGAACGGAACCTGCGGGAATGGATGTGATGGAGGATATTCAGGTCTTCGTTGCGCGGGTAAGTATATGTATACATGTCTGAACATGAAAAGGAACAGATTTTCTATAATTAACAAGGAAAGAATTATTTAGACTAACACCATAAATCACAGTGAACCAAAACAGCCACTTCTTAAATACGGTAAATCTTGAACTGCTGTACCCTTGCAAAAATGCGACACAATCTTAATGCGACCTTCCCCAAACCCCAGTGGAATTTTAGAGAGAGAAAATTGCTTCCATGAATTGTCTGCCCGAGATGAATTTAATAACAGTCTGTGAGAATCTCTGGAGATGACTCTTACAAAAGAATCAAATCCTTAGAAGTATGAATAATTAAAGAATGTTGGCCTTGGCCTGTACTCAATCAGAGACGCCTTGGCCATGCAATTTAACGGAATGCAGGTGCGGGTGATCTTTCGCTTATGTTAACACGAGTTGTGTCCCTTGGACGTTAAAAAGGAAAGTAAATCTTTGCTGAATATGTTTTAGAGAATAATTTACGAGCTTCGAGGAACTACGGATAATGCATGTATGTGCCTCTTGAAATTACATGTCCTTTTCACGCAACATGTAAGTGCTCATCTCGTTCACATTATGTAATATTTCGTCAGCTGTAAGAGTGACACGACCATCGTAACCATTACATGTATCCACGCGTGTAAAAAGTCAGCTCTCATACACAAAATACTTTATCACTTAAGTTTTTACGAAGCCAATAAGCAAATAGTCCTCTAAATTATGTAGTCGCAAATAAATGGTTCTGTTTGATGTACAACCAAACAATAAACAAAATCTTGGGGATGTTCTATTACAAATACATCCCCCTAACTGTTATTGTACCTGTCACAAACTGACAAGAATCATCGACTGCTACCAAAAGAAATGCCATTCGATATAGATGTTGGACAGATTGCTTATGATGTGCGTCATATTACATTTGTAGAATCTGACGCCTAAACTCCATCACCATCGAAGAACGGCGAATAATCATATAAGAGTTGTTTAAGATCAACTTTCGTCTGAAACAAATACACTCAGTTTTAAACGTGAATCAAGATACTTTCGTATGAAAATGACCTCGTATGAAATGTATCACATTCACTGCAGACTTTATCTCATGCATTTACACTATTCGACACATGGGCTTACACCTCTGGCACTCAGTACATCACATGACCCTAATGCAATGGAACAAGATCAACATCACAACACCACGGTGCCAATAACGATATTGGCCGTATCCTCACACAAAATGTGCAAAAAGCGACATTGTATGATTTGACTATATAATAACCATGTGTAAGTCCTCCCCGCTGAACCCATAGCCCTTGCAGGGGCGCCATTCATAGTATTTAAAAAGGATATAAAGAAGGTTCTATGATGGGGACTCTGGGACAGAAGAGGTCCTCAATATCCCATGCTTGACGCAGGAGCCTACATACGATTATTAGGTGTAGGTGTGGGAGTTGATCATGCTATCACACTGGTCCAGACATGATTGTTTACACACGGACCTTATGTAGCCTGAACATTATAGTAATTTGCTTAATCTTAGATTGATATACTGATTTGCGTACTAGTGTCCAGAGATATGTGTCAACTTTAAGATTTGTTCAACCTTGTGAAACGATATCCTTAATCTGCCCCAATGTTTGATATAAGGGCGAAAGATATTTCAATTTATGCAAACATTTACGATAAAAGAAGAGAAACAATCCAATACATTTACACTTGTTTATGTTATTGAAATATATATTGTTCAAAACAATTACTTTTTTACCTTTTGAAGGTCTGTCGAATACAGTTGGAAAGGACGACTCTATGGCTGGAATAATTGGAGGGGCAGTTGCAGCTCTGTTGGTCATCGCTATCGTCGTAATCGTCGCAGTTGTTATCTACAGGCGGCGGTAACAACACTTTTACAGCTCATTTATTTACATTTACCTCTTGTCAACCTCAATTATGTTTCTATACGCATCACCTCATATTTTGAAATTTTATTGCTATCTATCCCATTTAATATCTCCACCTTGTGGCTATTTCAACAAAGGAGATGCTCTCAGAATCTATTACCTTCTTTTTTCTTCTGTTAAGAAAAGGACCAAAACATGACGACGAGAAATTGCAGTCTAACCAAGACATGATTGTAGTTAAAACCATAACTGGTAAGATTGTGGTGCTGTCAAATTGTACTGATATGGATAATAACAAAATAACCCGTATCCTTAGTAAATGAATTCACATAACCGACAAATATTGAAACAAAATAAATGTTACTGTGTACATGTATAAAAGTAAGTAAAGTTCAGGATACCATATGTTACAGCTGTAAATTGTAAGCAGGTTGAAATCAAATGACGCATCATTCTATCAAATGGAAAAGATTTATTTTTCTCACTTTTGTTCTCTTAATGGATTAAGTATATATATTGTTACCATAAGCACGTTGGACATTAAAGGTTATGCAATGATGTATTTTCCAAACTTTAGCGAGGTGTGGATACTGCATGATTAATGGCAAATGACACTCTGTTGTACTGATCTGTATGTATAAGCGGAATCGCGAACTGTGAGAAAAGAAGGTAATTTCAAAACTTCTAGATTTATTTTTCAGACAACGCAGCCGGAAAGAAATCTAAATCAACACCAGCGGCCCGCGACGATGAGGACGAAGATGCCACACTATCTGTTGTAGCTGAAGTAGACGGAGACAACGAGGCTGCCGCCACCTACTACAACTTCGTACCACCTCACATGACGCTGGAGAAACTGCAACAGTGTATAAGTGAGAAGAAAACTAAGGCCACTTTTGCAACAGAATTTCAGGTTTGTTGATAACTTAAAATATACCCTGCTTGAACGGTCCACTTTGTCGAAAGGACAATGACGTAACCTATTGGTTAAAGCTTTGGATCGTTGTATATAATTCTCGGGTTCGATTCTGTACATCGATTTTGTGAGTCCGTTCATGGTTCGCTTGAATATTGCGATACATATTGCAGGGAGAAACACACCTAAATATGTTGACATTGTATCACATAATCTGCTTTATTGTCTTTATATACAGCCTAGCCTGGAGATTCCCATATCTAACATGTGGTAAACGATTATAAGAAATGAATCTTTAACAAATAAAACCTAATTCGCACAATAAATAACTTCAGAAATTATTTCATAGAACAGAATACCGACAAGTCACCTGTCACGTATGTCACAAAGCATGCATGCCAGTCACGGCATGGTCAAGCACTGACATATTGACAACACAACATCGAGAGAGGTGACAAGCTGAAAACCTCTCCTGGACGTGATTTTGTGTTTCTCTGCAAGAGTGAACAACAGCTCTCAAGGGACAGTGTCATCGATCTAAATACGGTTCACAGCATCACAAATTATCCTTGACAAAAATGGACTCGTCCTAGAGGTAATGAGTAATGAGTACTAAAAAAATGGGCAAAACCTATGTTTTAGGCCATCCCATATGGAGCAAAACACCCACACGACGTCGGCAAGCAGCCAGAAAACAAGAAGAAGAACCGCTTCCTTGCTCTGTATCCATGTAAGTTAATCATGTAATATAACATTAACGGTATATTACTGGCGTGGATATCAAGATCATACATTAAAAGATAAATAAATATGCATGACATATATAAACAGTGATTGTTACCATCATGAATTAATGTTAAAGAACAAATATGGTCGTATACTGATACATGCATATATGCTATTGAGATTCTCGTGATAGTATTATCTATACAATGTCCTTGTTTATGATTACTACTTCAGAGGAAGCTATAGATATCACTATAACTATGCAAAAAACGTTCATGCTGCTGGTTATTTACTCCAGATGATGAATCGAGAGTAGTGTTGGCAGATGGAGAGGAGTACATCAACGCTAATTACATCACTGTGAGTGGCACAGACAATTTGACCTTTGTACATAGAAATCAAAATGACAACGAAAAAGAATAGTCAGTCTCGAATATCTTTCATTTAACGTAACATGAATGAATGGGTAACTGAATGGGTAACTGAACATGAATAGGTAACTGAAAATCAGTTGGGACACAAGGATAATTATTATACATACTTGTACACTACATTTTATAAGTTTATATCTTTCCATCGTAAATATAGCTAATATAAGTAATATCACCTCTATCACGATGGAGGCAAGGTGCGCGTAATTTATTTGATATATGCAGACAAAGTGTAAATGTTCTTTATACTACTTTTCAGGGGTATGATGATACTCAGAAGTACATTGCAACACAAGGTAGGTTAGATAATTCATTCTGAGGTAAAATACAAGTGTGTAAAAAGTGTTAGGTTGAATCATTTGTACTAGAAATGAAATTGTTTCTTTGAATAAATAAAAATGTATAAACACCACAGGACCCAAACCGGTGACAGTCACTGACTTCTGGCGGATGGTGTGGCAGGAGGACGTCACCCAGATAGTCATGCTGACCAGGCTGATGGAGATGAACAAGGTAGGATGTGTTTCCTGGCTTCTTTTTGTCTACCTGGAGAACTATCTGATAATTTATGTTGAGACATACTGTGAAAGTGTTGATTGGTTCTACAACAATGTTACAATTAATCTAATGCATTTATCATTTTCTAGAAAAAAAGTGAAAAATACTGGCCCGATGCGAACAAGACCGAAAACTACGAAAACGTGAAGGTTTATAGCAAGAATGTGTTAACAAGAGCTGATTACACTCTCTCAACTTTTGTGGTACAAAGCTCCGTAAGTATATGTGTATTGGGATGGAATCTTACTATAGAGTGGTTGAATATTGTAACTTCAATGAAAACGTATTATATGTTATTGCAGTTAATGCAAACACATGTTCATATGTATCAGCAACTTATATGTTTCATTATTAGTATTCCTACACAATGCAAAAATGTCAAACCTAGTTTAATGATTTTAATATGTATTTGAATATGTCATTGTCTCTTTGGCTTAATCAGATATTAATCGGCATAAAATGTATATGCAATCAGTATCAGTATGTATATGCAATTGTCTGCATGCCATGAATCAAAATATGAAGTTGATTGATTGATTTATACTTGAATTGATTTATTGTAATTCTGTTGATTGATTGATTGATTGATTGCTATTTTGCTCCACTCAGGGTATCGAGAGAACTGTTACGCACTACCACTTCACGTCTTGGTCTGACCATGGTGTTCCATCTGCCCCTGCCCTCGTCAACTTCTGGAGACTCGTCAAACAGGGGGACATGGCCAGGGGGCCCATGGCGGTACACTGCAGGTATGTTCTGGGCGGTCACTGGCACAGAGAATGGCCATGGGTTTGTTCACTGCAGGTAACTTTCCAGAGACGGGATATGTCATAATTCAGTACAGGTATGTTACATGTACACGTGGGGATGGGGCCAAATTGAAAGTAAAGTATGTAGACATTGATGGGAGTCATGGTAGGTGACACCTGCATATTAGTGACTGAACGGGAGGACTCTTTCCTGCACACGCTGTGACAACTATATGCTGATGCTTGGACACATGGACACTTGCCTCGATCTGTGATCTTCTGAGTGAATATCTCCAATATGTGGACGCCAATATAGACTCAGAGACCGGTATTTTAAGGCAGGCTGCAAAGATCTGTAAGTCGAAGCTAAAGATCTAACTGAAAAGGAATGAATCGATGGCATGCTGATTTATGTATTCTGCCATGTTGGTCTCAAACGAATACCACTTTGTGGGTATCCAACGGGAACGGGTATTTTGATGACAAATCAAGAATCATTCTCTGTACAAATGTCCGATTCGAATCCACGATTTGCAAACGGTCTCTTGCATAGTGGCGTCTTCGGAGAATGGGCCACCTATGACCCCAGTTCTTCAAGGTCGTTATATCAACGAGCAACCATTGATGACAATTAAATTGTGCCAGCTACACAGACTTCGTACAGAGAACGAAGCGCGTAGTGTTGACTGATCGTCACCTTCACTTAAGAAATAGATTAACAAATAAGCACGTTTTTAGAAAGTATTATTCTTATGTTTCAAGCGCTGGTGTAGGCCGAACAGGGGCGTTCATTGCCCTGGACTACTTGATGGATGAAGCTGCGAGTGATAACAGAGTCAACGTGTTCATGTGTGTAGGCAAGATGCGATTGAACAGGATGAACATGGTCCAGACGGAGGTATGTGGACACTATATCAACACCAGCCTAAATATTGCACGAACCAGCAAACAATAGTGTATTGACTTCCGTTAGGGAACCTCTGTGATGGTTTCATTCTTTCTGCTGCTAACAGTATACAAATCCACATAAACTACATGTACATAGTTTTGACCGTGTTTCATGTTTTATCCTTCTGTTCAGAGTCAGTACAATTTCGTCCATGATGTTGTCCTGGAAGCGCTCCACAGTCGGGGCACGTTGTACACGTTCTCAGAATTTGACAAAACGTTCGGCCTCGGAGACACCTTTACGGCTCAACAGCAGGCTATGCTGAAGAAACAATTCAAGGTATTTCAATAGCAAAATCTAGTTGTAGTAGGACAAGTGCAGGCCATGTTACAGAAACAATTTAAGTCTCCACCCCTTAAGGGAGGGGAGACATATTGTTTTTGGCTCGATTCCCGTTGGCGTTGGCGTCCCATCCTATTCGGAGGCATTACTTGCAAACCGTTCAATGCATTTAAACGTAACTTGGTCAATGCATTCCTCATAAGCTCAACTGGGGTCGGTTGCTATTTTAAAACTTTTTTCCATGGAAACAACTGTAGGCTTCAGATCATTTCCCGTGCCATACCCTTCAAACTAATGAATATTTTTGCACGACACAACATGTGCTATGACCACATGATCACTTGTGTTTCCAAGGAAATTCGTCTCTCTACTTAACATAAACTGCTGATCGTTCATTCTGGGTACATCTACTTGCACAATACAATCTATCATCTAACCTGATGTTATAAGTTCAATAGTCTTACTTGCCATAAACACTGCATCATTAATACGTTAATCAGAATGTTAAATAGTTTTTGCTGTTATGGCTTTTTCGGATTTCCACACATATTGATAGTAACAACTTGAACTAATGCATCAAAGAACGGAGGTAGAGACATCTTTTTGTATGAGTAAAAACTCATTTTAGTTTAAGGTCTTTCAGTAGCAAGACCTTGTCGTAGTTGGTCAATACGAGGCCGTGCTGAAGGAACAAGGTAGTTCAATAGCTACACCAAGTCGTAGAAGGCTCATTCACTGAAGTGAACAGAAACACAATATTTATTTTTCTATTTCAGCTACTCAGAGGACTATCATCAAACCTTACAGAAGAGACAACGTCACATGCGCTACTTCCAGAAAACTCTGACAAAAACAGGAGTTTAGATATCCTTCCTGGTACAAGTAGTTTGTTCGAAGTCGAAGAAATAGCTTTAGTTTAATATTATGTAATGTATAACATGTAAGATGAACAAAGTCGTAAAAGAAATGTGCTGACATGGCATAGTTCAAACTGCAGAATGTATTAACTTGGGCGAAACACATTACAAAAGGGCAGGACATGATGTTTATCTAATGGTATTATCTCTCTTCAGATTGAACGATGGATTTGTTTTATTAAATGCAAAATCTCAATTTAAAATTACAGGCAACAGTAATAACTTCAGTTGGTAATAAATGTTAATTATTATTTGTTAAAGGAAATAAATCAAGGCCGTATCTGTGTACACCTGTCCAGACACGAAATGACTACATCAATGGAGTATTTTTACCAGT
Organism: Haliotis cracherodii; assembly: GCF_022045235.1. Lineage (NCBI taxonomy): Eukaryota > Metazoa > Mollusca > Gastropoda > Lepetellida > Haliotidae > Haliotis > Haliotis cracherodii. Next base: position 37,082,794 of record NW_027266319.1, read on the forward strand.
GAGTTGATTATTACGTTTAAGCCAAACTAAAGATACAGTTATAATGACGACATCCAAAATCCGCTAATCCCTTGTTTGTAAATATAACCTCGTCATACATATCGTCTTCCCCTATATATGTGAAAGGTTGTGTAATTAAACTTTTAAATTAACGAATTAAACCAGGAACAATATCCGAAAAAAAAACAATTTAGCTAGCTAATCGTAGAGATTGAGGACATTGTCAATGTCATTATACCAGTATTGATACTGCTATTTTTGTTTCAGTCTACCCTACATCTATCAAGCGTGATCGTCACCCAGACTCCCATGCCAGACACTGTGGTGGACTTCTGGAGACTTGTGTATGACCATGACTGCTTCACCATTGTCTGTCTAGATGAAGCTCAGGTAGATGTTATTAGCGATACCTTATTTTATCCTAACATTGACAGTATTATTGATGTAATTAATCCACCCGAATTAGACCTTGTACATCAATGATATGCCTATGTGCCCGATAATTTTTTTTCTAACGTTCCCAATCAGATCAACTAGACGTTGGTACATAATTATTTCGGTGCTTCTTTAAACAATTTAAACAATGACTGCAATCATTTAGTATTTTGTAATCTCCTAGGAGGTACACTCAGACATTGTATTCATTACTTCAGTGAGAGGAAATACATCCTACGCTGTTTTTTAACGACTGGCATTATATGATAGAGAGATAATTACGCTTGTTTGCATCCATGTCGAACAATTACAGCTCCCATTATACAATTCCGATTCATTTATTTGACGATTCGGCAAATTAAATGCATATATAAGTATTATCAGATTAAAACCTCATTATGTCAACGGACCTTCATTGTCACCTCAGATGTGATTTTTAAACCGGCTTCTTGAGATTTGCACATACATGTATTTTCCAGTTTGAAAAGACCTATGTCCTTATCCTAGATTAACTGTTTAGGAAACCATTGGAATGTACCCTGAAGAAAACAAAGTGCTGATAACGGAGCCGTTCACTATTGCGCAAGTGGAAGCAAATTCAAACAGAGAAATATACACAGAGAAGAAGTTAATGCTTGCACATGACAAGGAGGTCTGTTAATATTTATCAAATGTTGCACTAATGTGAACTGATATTTCAAATGTTGGATGTTATTTTTGGGTTTGAGTTACATTGTATCAGATACGTGTACATCTAATTGTACTTGGAACATCTAACACAGAAAAAATGTAATACATACCCTCCAATATAGTAGGTGATTATGAAATATAAATGTTATGATCAGTCGTCAGAAGAAAGATTAGCTTTGCGGAACGAAAATCTAACGCCCCCAAACGCCCGAAACATTGCACGTGGAACATGCAATACCCTTGTGCACGTGGGTGGGGGGTCATTCTTATTTTGATACTTCTTTGCTAGGTCGGTAAATCGCTCGGGCCCATTAGTAATGTTGTTTTTCATTATCCAGAGTAATACGCAAGCTCTCTAATCTTGCTTTAATGCAGTATTTATGATGAGATTGTCAATATTTCGTCTACAACGCGATGAACGCATAAAGGCTAATCAAATGCTTCCAAATGGTGAAACTCAGCGAGAGATGGCCAATATGTTCAATGTGTCTGTGATTTGCAGACTTTGGAACAGGTTTCTGCACACACAAAATGTTCATGATTGACCCTGCACAGATCTCCTAATGCCAACAACACAGATCAAGGGTTGAGTAATCAGAAACCAGTCTTATGAAATAGAACCAAAACAGCTTATGAAATCGTTGTTCACTTGCGCCAGGCGACCAGGGTTGAAATAACTGACCAGACAATTAGAAATCGTCTTCATGCTCGGCAACCACGTGTTGTACCACCGTTAACAAACACATTCTTGCAAACGCCAGTGGTGGTTAAAGCGTAGAAACTTTGGGGAATAACCGAGAGTGATCTCGAGTAATGTTTTCTGGTTGGGCGTGGACATGCCTGGTGGCGTCCTAATGGAAGTCACGTGAACTGCCAAAAAAGGCAGCATTCCAGATTGAGGGGTGGGTCGGTAATGATAAGGGGCGGGATGCTGGTCCAGGTTTTGTCTTTCGAGACGATAACGATCGTGCCCACCGTGCACGTATCGCAACGGACTACGTCCATCAGCAAACATTACCAGAGTGCAATGGTCGGCCCTGATTATGAGTCCCGACCTTTCCCCCACTGAGCACGTCTGGACATGATCAGGAGACGTATACAACCACAGTGTTAGGCGAACAGGGCTTGGCGCTGCAACGCCGCCATCATGTTCTGTTGATTGACATGTTACACCTTGTCCTTCCTTTTTTCCATCCTTTCAATACCATAACTCGATACCTCTTTGTATTTCTATATTCATCCGTTATTTTCAAATGTCCTCTGCTTTTTTGGAGAATATAATTATGTCGAATGATTATGATTTTAAGGAAACTATGTCGCTCTTTTCACAATACATTAAGACACTTTTGAACTGAGATCAAATTGATGATTGGTTATAGTTATTTTCCATATACTCGTGTAATGCCGAAGTTGCCAAGTGCACATGAATTGTCTGAGTTTGTTCCATGAAACAGAACAGCGAGAAATCAGTCAGTTTGTTCTGCCTCCCATCACTGGACATGCTGACCGACACTGCTACCCTTCTGGAGCTGGTCAACAGAGTGGACAGGATCATCAGCTCTGCTGACCACAAGGTTCTGGTGCACTGCCAGTATGTATCTTATATGTGGATTAAGACATATACAGTTAGCATCAGTGGGCCATCCCGTTTATAACACGTAACATATGTTTCCTTACTTTTAGTTACAATTTATGGCTTACGTTCAGTGGCATATGTGTGTGTTTGTGTGTGTGTGTGTGTGTGTGTAACAATTCAGTAAGATTCAGTAAGGTAGCACGAAGTGAAAACAAGGATCACCAAACGTTATTATGTCAAGATATTCGTGCTGGCGGCAGGGTTTTTAAAACAGTGAAGACTGACCTATCATAAATCTGGATTGTTTAATACGAGTAATGATCAAAATTGTGATACGTACAAGCTATGTGTAACATATAGCATTTATGTGTGCTTACTAAGGTTGTGCATACTGACAGTAAACATCGAGCGAGAACGGAATAACTTGAATATAAACAATGTCATCTTTGAGAGAACAATGGAGGCATTGTTGCTTCGTAGTTTTACAAACTATGGATAGGCGGGAGTATTCTGCGTTAGGGTGACAGCATGTTCATCACTTTTGATATACATCAACATTACCCAGTACAGTGTCCAGCCAGATTTATTGCATGATGGTTCTCAATCCAGTGACGGTGCCGGAGCGAGTGGTGTGTTCTGTAGTGTCCTGAACATCATCACCAGACTGAGATTAGACAGAACAGTGGACATCTTCCTCACCATTCGAGAACTACAGCGCGTCAGACCCCAGTTCATACAGACCCTTGTGAGTAGATACGTCACTTCTGACATGCATTCGTAAAATGAGTTGTGCAAGTAGAGTAATTTTAATCTTTAAACTTTCCTTTGTCGTGGATGATAAGAACCAAATCAGAAAGATGTGTTCAACATGAGCTGATATTATGAAACCGCAGTACCCTGTGACGTGTTTCGGTAAATAGTAAATACCTTTACTGTTGCATTGTTCTTTGAATGATCAGTTTATGTGGCCTTCATTGGGAATATTTAGTCTTCTTGACGACTGAATAAGTCCATAAATGCCATCAGGGTACTCAGTACGAACGATTGAAAATACATTCATTGAATATAGGCCTCAACCTGGGCGTGTGTGAAGTGGTGAGAATACATCACATAAATATACATAATTACATACCACAAATCAGCAAACCGTTTGGCAAACCTGGATCGAAAGAGTGACTACACACCTAAACCGCGCCTGTGCTACCAGCACATTGATCAGACTTATCCATCGAGACACACCTTGATAGTTTATGAGCCACAGTTTTTTCGTTGTCATGTGCACGGATATGTGTCCGTAACAGCTTTCATTGTTTCTGAGGTGATTTTACCAGTATCAGTTTATCTTTGTGTGACCAACCAGGCATGTTTTATTTGCAGGATCAGTTCAAGTTGTGTTACGACATGGTGAAGGAATATAACCGTGCTTCCAACGTCTATGCCAATCTGTGATATAGAGGCAGAGTAACAAAAGTTCAACAACCCACCTGGACCGGACAGAGGCTGAAAAGACCATTGTCAAGGCATTTATCCAAAACAAAACAGAACATTAGTAACAGCTTATGTCTTAACTTTACCTTTCGTATATAAAAAAAGTACTTTCCGATGGTACATGTATAATAACTTCTTAAATGTTACTGTTGTTGTTTAGTTGCGTTATGAACCAGACATATTTCTTAATCACTCAACATGCCACCTCTTGTCGGCCATCTTACCCTGTGTTATATTTAGTGTCGTAAATTTAAGAAAACTTAGCGCTTCGAGAATAGAATTAGCTAAAATCGTTTTCGCCACGCCAGCTATACAATCTTAACGCATTTTGACAAAATGACATATCATGTCAGGGTCCAGATCATCTTCAAGGCCGCATGCAAAAATAATTGTTTACCACCCAATCCGAGAAAGATTAACTGTTGTTTAATGAAGCTTACTTAGGTCTTCCTTAGGTCTTCCTTAGGTCTTCCTTAGGTCTTCCGTAGGTTGAGGCTAAGATCAGTGAAGGCCAGGAGTTATCTACATATAAGGTCAAGGTCATTATGGAGGTCATTCGTAAAGTATGTTTGCCGTTTTCAGTCTGTGTACCAATGACGGTGCTGTGGTGATAGGTGTGTTCTGTAGTTTCTTGAACATCAGCAGCAGACCGAGAGACGTCGACATCTTTCTCGACTCTCTCGACTACAGCGAGTCGGACCTCAGTTTTGAGGTTCATTCTGGGTACAAAGACCGATCCAATCGATATTTAAATAACAGGACGTTGTAAAAGGTATAACAATTTCTGGTTTCTTGTATATAGCGACGGTTCATGAAGATTATCAACGTTATCAAGCTGGAGGCATACGGACATTATAAGCGGCTGTTACGCATTATTCAGCAGCACTGTGGTTATAGTTATGATGAAATGTTCATGGTTGAGTGTATGTTATTCACAGGATCAGTTGTGTTATCATATTGTGAAAACATACAATATCTCTATCAACGTCTACACGAATCTGTGACAACGAAATAGGGCAAGATTGCATCTGGAAGATATCGTGTAGTTTCTCTATTTTGTCGCTTCTAGTTTTGACGACTCGTGACCGTTAAAAACAAAAATCAATGTGGAAACAATACAGCAGACAATCACCTATGTTAGATGGCACAGGTACTTCAACACTTGTACTTCAAGACCTTTTTGTTTTCAGATACGTTCAGTTAATATTAAATGTATCTTACATAACATACACTTTTAATACAGAAAGATTAATGTTTCGATCGATGTAACTATATTTTCATGTAGAATCGACTGTTGTCTGATCAACTGCCAAAATGGCCGTACCGGGCTCCTTATCAATCAGGCCCTTAAAAATTCATATATATATATATATATTGGTATGCAAAATGAATACTGACGAATGCTGGCTTCCTGTACTTTGTGTAGTTTTTATAAGAATAGATAATCTGATGTGTTTAGATTTTACAATGATGTATCTCGAATGTCATAATAACTTACTCCAGAGCGCTCTTCTATTTTCCCTTGAAAATCTAAAATATTTGTAAAATTACGTTGAAGTTAAAGGTAATTTACCCGTGCTGACGAGGTTGGGGGAAAGGTCGCCACAGTGCAGAATATATATTTCTTACCCACGTGGTACTAGGTAAATAGGTATAATCACAACATTATACTTCATAGTGCAGTTGTAGAGCGTCTATCCGGAGAGCGGAAGGTCGGGGGTTCAATCCCCTGCCGCGTCATACGAAAAGACGTTAAAAGATGGTACTTTGTGTTACCCTGCCTGGCCCTTGGCATTAAGGGGCTCAAATAAACACTGCTTGGTTCAGAGTCAGTTTACTGTATCTGAGTGGGGTATTCACGTTGAACTGTGGCATGGTATCTCAGTGGGCTAGCGCTATAAATCAGGCATCAGACAACAGGTAAGTCGGGACTAGTACAAGCAGCCACACACACACGTGCATGTAGGTTGCTATTGTCACCGCGTCGTAAAACCAAGCTCTTCACGGTCTTGTGCCCCCTATTTGTAACCGCCCGGCACAGCTCGATGTCATGTTGCTCATAAGGTATAAATTGGTAATAATGTATCATATATTACATGCTCTATTTATTTTTAATTCAATTCAGTAGAAGATGACATATTTCCACATAAAGTAACATGACATGTGATATTATACTTAAAGGTGTAGGTAACATACCTAAACAACAGGTATAGTTGGTAGGTCAGTATAAAGGTGTACATATCAATATCATGTCAACACCGGTAACTAAATGCGAAGCTAAATCCTTACAGCACAGTAGTGGGAACTGAGAAATATTAACTAGATTCAGTTAAAGTGTCTTCTTGTATTGTTTTTGTGTGCAACTGACTTATCAAATAAGGTCTTCATAATGTTTTCAAATGACAAAATGTTTTTCTTAATACTTAATACATGTATTTTTAACGTCAATAAATGTCAGTGATTGTGGTTTCAAAGTACCGAAATAATCTATTGTTCACCATACGTTCCACAGCTCGCCAATGATATTGGTTGATAATTTGAATGCTTCCGGCCAGACTTTCGTATAAGGACCACAATGGCACTATGCAACGAAGAAGATAAAGTTCCCTTTAGTCGTCCATACACTTAGGTCCTCACTCAATGAAGGTTCATACTCCCATGAACTCACACAAAGTGAAAGTCAAATGCTTAAATATGATTGTAAGAAGGAAATATAAATCATAAATAAACAAAATCAGTGAAGACCGATATAGTACATGTATATGTCACATGGTAAATTTGTTAAACTTACAAATATATGTCTTATTTGTATTCATTAATTGTATTGTTTGTTGAATAAAATATATTTACAGCTTTATATTTGGACTCCATTTCATTGCCATTTGTATCTTAGGGGAGATAACTCAATATTCAAGTGTGTCGCATGTGTCACGTGAGTTGGCTTTGTTTGAGCTAACCACGCTTATTAGTGCCATATATTTGATAGCAGTAAGTCTATTAAAGCTTTTTACCAGCATGGGAATATTTAGCAATATTTGACTGTTTGCAAAGTGGTAAACATGATCCAAGAGTTGCATCACTTTTGACTTTCCTTCGACAGCAAACTGACATGTGGTGATATACACGAAGTGCTAAAGAACAGGCGCAAAACCAAATCACACACACTTACAAAACCACACCAATTCCCCTGCCGAATCTCAATATTAAATTCTCGACAATATTAAATAAACCGGCCATAAAAGAATCCATTATACGATTACCAATATATATTTAAGCAGTGTTTAGGAATCACTATCAAATAGTGATAATACTTCCCCACCGGTGGAATCCGTCACGACCACACGCAAAGGTAAGTCGAGCATTAACCTGAACAAACACGGTAACATATACATGTAGTACTACTCTGAGAAGAGAATTGCATCAGGCATAAGTTTTGTAACTGATGCATCAACTTGTCTATCATAAGTTTTTTCTAAGGCACTGAATGTTGGAACCCTAATAAAACAATTTTTGAGAAAAAGTCGTTTGACGCTTTTGGAAAGCTGACTAGAGTTAATTCATCCTATGTTCATAAATATAAATTATCTCCAGAACAGTTTTCATCTTATGTTAAGTAACTCAGATATTTGTAAAGGGATGTTTGAAGAATATATATCGTTGGTAGATCAAAATGTAAATGCTACAGTATGTAAGCTAAGAGATATCATACTCTACTGTGCAAGGATCTTCAGGTAGACAAAGATATCAGCCTCCGTGGTTTGATAAGGAGTACGTGTTTTTGAAGTCCCAGACTTTTGAATAAATTTAGAAGTTGTAAGTGTGATTCAAACTTAAAGCAGTACATATCAGCCAAAGATGGTTTTAAGAAATGTTGCAACAAAAATAAACTTTACTTGTCTATGACTTACATCTAAATGAAGAAATCAATACCGCTGCTAAACACAGTGATTGTAAACAGCTTTGGAAGACAGTTAAAAATGCCATACAGAGACGTCCACTGAGAAGTTATATATCTCTAAGTGACTGGCTGATCATTTACTTTAGAGATCTTCTTAATCACTTACAGGGAACTGATAATAATGAGTTTGATTGTGTTGTGGAGGAGTTTCTGCTCTCTCATAGATGTGATAACTGTAATGATTTACCCTTTCTGGATGAACTCCTGTCAGGTGAGATCACTGGAAGAGAGGTAGTGGAAGCTATCAATAATCTGAGTATGGGCAAGTCCTCAGGTGAAGATGGGATACCCCCTGAATTCTTTAAACTACCATCGGATCTCTTTGCAAAATACTTGAAGTTATTGTTCAGTAACATTTTAGGAATGGGTGTGTTTCCAGAATCTTGTAATATTAGTTTGATTATTTCATTATATAAATCTGAGTCGGTTTGTGGACCAAGTAATTTTGAGGCATTTCACTACTAAATGTTATGGGAAAAATCTTAACTTCGATCGTAGAAAAACGTTTGAGAATATTGATGGAAGTAAATAATTAACTGTCCGAGTTCCGACCAAACTTCGCTACTGTTGATAATTTGTTGGTTTTAGAAGTTCTTTGTTCTAAATATTTGTGCAAAACCAGAGGTCGCTTTTATTGTGTATTTATTGATTTTAAAAAGCTTTTGACTATGTTAATAGGAAAAAGTTGATGCATTTACTTACTACGAAAGGATGTAATGGTAAAATGTCTGTACTTTTTAAAAACATGTATGCTTCAGACAGCGTATGTATATATTTTAAGGTCAATATTGAACATACGGACTGCTATACAACATCCTCCGGTGTACGACAAGGTTGTGTTTTAAGTCCGTTGTTGTTCATATTTTTCACAAACGAACTTGCTAGGGACACTTGTAACACAAGAAATAATGGACATTATGCTCCTTCTCTTTGCTGATGATGTTGTCATTTTTTTCCTAATCAGTAAATGGCTTGCAAAAACAGTTAAATGTGTTTCAGAGCTACTGTTCAAAATGGAGTCTTGAAGTAAATCTGAATAAAACCGATGCTGCAGTTTTCAGAAAAGGTGTTATTGTCGCAAAACATGAGAAATGGTTTCTAGGTTCGTCTGCCTTAAATGTAGTTACTTACTATATATAGTTAGGTCTTATGTTCTCCTCTTGATTGTCATGGTCTATGGCATGTAAGCAATTAGCTGTTCAGGCGTCGAAAGCCATTATGCCTCTTTATAATTTATTCAGAAAAAATAGTTGTGTCTTTCTTCACAGCATGTACCATTTTTGAAGGCAAAAGTATGCCTATACTTTTGTATGGTTCTGAAATATGGGGTGCTAAGTATTACGCTGCAATTGAAAAAGTTCACACTTCATATTTCAAATGTTTTCTAGGGTTTGTTAAGTTTGCCTCAAACAAGGCAATCCGCGGTCTTTATAATGAGGAATGTGTAACTTCATTTAAAATCTAATCATGCACATCACGTGACAAATGTTAATATCCAATGTGAATTGTACTATGGGCATTGACGCCTAAATTACTGAATAAACTGTCTGTCTGTCTGTCTGTCTGTCCGTAGAATTAAAGACGAGTCTTGATTGTACCTCACAATTTGTGAAATGTGGAAAGCTGGGAAAGGGAAAGTTGACTATTGTAAAGCTGAATCAGTTCTCTTGTCATACAGCCTTTTGAGAGTTTTTCGTCACTTTGAATCTACATGCATAGATCTAATTAAATATGAAACTAAGAGGTGCTTTCATTGGTCTCTCTTATAAATTTTCTCGTTCAGGTAGATAATGGGATGGAACAAATGTTATATTTGGGTACACAAAGTACGAGATCTAGTCTACCGGTTGTCGAACTTTCATTTTTGTGGAAGTCTTGGTGGCTGAGCGGGTTAGATTGCTGGCTTTGTTTGCTGGCGATTAGGTGTGGGTTGGAATGACTCAACCCCAAAAAGTACGAGAATCTGTACTTTACTAAGAAGGTGTTACATTTGACCACTTTCTAAATGGCATTGTGTTCATGGGATGGAACTTATTCGACCGTTATTGGACGCTATCTGATCAGCGATGTACTTGATGCATAAATTAAACTTCTTGGTCAAATTTCCTTGTTACAATCACACTTGAAATATTTGAAAGTTGTATTGTGAATGCACATAGAAACCCGTAAAACTATGTAAAATATGCAGCAATGGTACTATAGAGTCCGGATGTGATTTTAGAATATTGAAAAAAATAGTTATAAATAAGTAATTGTATCTATACATTTATATAACCAGCCTTACCCCATGTCTAATAACAGGTGTACCCTGTAGATTTGAGACATTTGAGATTTGTTTTCGAATCAACCCAAAAGCAAACAAGGCTTGCACAGATCATGCAGGGATGTGATAGACAGCATGCCTCGATCCTGTGACCCCTACCTGATTCACTCAATTCACTTCCTGGTAGCCTACACATGCACTCCTGTACAGACAGTGTATTGGACAAGTGTGAGGCGTTGACGTTCGAGGTGAGTACTGACATAGTTCTGTTCATTTTCCTCTAACCTTTTGTGTACGTGAGTGAAATCTCCTCATGTGAATAATACATGATAATATGCATCGACGGTACATCCTGTATGCGTTAATATCCTATTATGTGCCTAGTACTTCTATATTACTTAACTGTGCTGCCCTACACTGTCCTATTTAACCATGCAATTGCTCTAGATTCAAGGGCAGCTATTGTAAACACATGATCACATTTCAACCACACTGCACCTTGTTCAAATATCTCTCCACAAAATATTAGGTTATTCCTTCTGCAAACATAAGTCCCTACTTATAATTACTGAGTACACCTGAAACATCTTGTTTGAACATACAATACCTGTACAGATAGGAGGGACAACCCTGAGTGTTAACGTTTTCCTAATATGTACTTTACCAGCTTTTGAAAAAGAAACACATCGTATTATCCTCGTAATCCGTGTAATGGAAATACGTACAATGTGGACTGTGCTTGGGTCGGCTATGCAGGTAAATGTATGTTGTCCTATATAAAACAGAAAATAAAGACGTTAAAGTAAATGCGTCTTTGTGCAAGCAAAGGGAATCATGACTCAGTTGAAAGTAACTCTTATATGCGTCCAAAAACTTACGGCACGATTTGAGATACAACACGTAAGAAAAACACCTATGAACTATAAACTGGTGGGTATGAAGTAAAAGTTATCTGTTACAGGTTAATGTGGTAAGGTTAAGTCAGTCCCTTAAACAAAACACAAAGAGTAAGAAATATGTGGAAATATACTCGCTTTTAAAATCTAACAGACATGCAGTGCTTCTCCCGGTTAGAATGTATGAGTACAAAAAGTGACCAAATACATGTTTAATCATAGAAAATCTCAACTAACAGCCATCACATGATGTCGACTATATTATGAATCACCATCAAATAGTGATGATACCAGGTGTTTGCAAACCAGTGCTCGTATCCTGCCCCGCTTGTGGCAACCGTCACAAACACATGAAAAAGCAAGTCAATTGTTCATCTAAAAAAAAACACACGTTTACATATGGAACCACATAATATAGTGGATTGTAATTGACATACTTTTTGTCCCTGGTGCGTCAAATTTGGAAATGTCCTCAACATGTCTACCATAAACGTCATAAAGCTGTGGCCTTTAATATTGTAACCCTCATCAAACAATTTTTGAGCAAGTGTAGTACGACGCGTATGACGCTCATTGAAATCTTATCGAGTATGCTCAATTGTACCTCAATAGTTGTAAAATCAAAACAACAAAAGTTGGAGCTGTTGTAATATTGTTCGACACAAAGGGAAAGCTTCATTTTGGAATTTTAGGTCATCCCTTTTGTCATACAGTTTTGTGGACAGTACTTTGTCACTCTGAATCTTAAACACAGATCTGCATGCCAAACAAATGAGGCGGTTACTTCATGACCATATTCCCTTGGTATGAGTTTGCACTTCCGAGCAAACAGATCAGCAGTCATTATGGTATGGTTGGCTCATATATGAATTGGGGTGATATATTGGTATTATATACACATGCACAAAAGTTAAGCGTCACCATATTCATAGTCTCTTGATTGCACGTGTGGGAATCAGAAATACGAAATGTGATTATGTATGACTGAATTAGGCTTCCATAGTTTCATGAACACAAGTTTGTCCAGATACCACAAGGAAAGCGTGTTTTACGTGTTGCTGCAGTTCCCCTACCCTATAAGTAGTGAAATTCAAGTTTCAGACACGTGGTTGCATTTTACTCCTGTGTGAGATTCCCCTTCCAATAGAGGTTGATAATCAGCCATGGTGAGGAGGAAGTTAACGAACGCTGAAAGATGGCAAGTGATAGGCATGAAGAAATGCTGGCATGTCATGTAGGGCCATTGCAAGACAAATGGGTCGTCATCACAGGGTTATCACTCGTTTGATTGTCAAACATGGTCAAACCAATGATGTCAATGAAGGTCTGGTAGGCCACGAAAGACCTCTAACAGAGAGGATAGACGTCTTTTCAGGATAGTCAGACGAAATCCATTTGCCACTTCAACAGATTTAAGACTGCACTGTATTACCTATCGGATACTCTCGACGATGACCGTAAAGCGTCGCCTCAGAGCGGCTGGTTATAACGCCAGAAGACCAGAAGACGCCCTCAACTGACTGAGAGGCACATGTGGAATCGTCTGATATGGTGTCGTGCCCGTAGTCGACGGAACTTGGCCAACTGGCGAAGGATCCATTGGTCTGACGAATGTCGAATGCTGCTACGAAATGTTGATGGTCGAATACGTGTTTGGAGGCAACGTAACAGTCGTTTTGCACCAAGGAACATCCAGAAGACGGAGGGTCTGTCATGATATGGGGTTGTGTTTCCTTCGGCTGCAAACTTACGCTGGTGACAATTCGTGGAAACCTGAATGGCCAACAATACCAAGATGCCGTTCTTCTTCCAGTGGTGGTCCCTCATTTTGACAACCACCCTCTTCAGACAAGACCTGTTTACATGGACGACAATGCTAGACCACACAGATCTCGGGCAGTTTTGGCTTATTTGCGTCAAGAAGCTATTGCCACACTTCCTTGGCTGTAGTCCGGATCTTAATCCGATTAATCATCTCTGGGACATTCCTGGCCGGAAAATCAGACATCGTGATCCCCAAGTTGAAAATCTCGCTGGACTTGAAGCCACACTCCATGAAGAATGGATCCGTTTGCATCAGAGAAGCATTCAACGACTTGTAATGAGTATAAGGCGTAGGGTTGTAGCTGTGGTCAATGTCCGTGGATCATACACACGTTGCTGACGTTTCTATGTGACACCTGATATGGTCTGCTGATATCATGACAGTTACATGACAAAAAAAGTTTTACAATGTTTTCTAATCCTTCAATTTCTGGTCTTCGGTAGAATTCCTTTCTGCTCATATTCTTTTGGAACTCAAGATAAACTTGCTTTGGGACAACTTTTGCATCACGTGAGGTTTACATATACGGCTTATAACAGTCGGACATCTCATTATAATATCCAAACTGCCGGTGTGAGAATTCATTTTTTACAATGAATGATCATTTTATAAATTAGGTAGAAACCAATTGATGAACTCACTATTGTTAATTATGAAATATACTTGGGATAATACTTGTCATTCACATTAAACTGTGGTTTTGAAGGCTAGCGCAATCATATCAGGCATAAGGCAGCAGCTATCAGGTTTTCAAAAATTAATCAAACCATAATCATTGCATTGAAAGGAAAAGAAATAATGCATCCTTTTCTTGCAGGGTATATTAAAGTGTCCACAGACTATAGTTCGTCATTTTTTTACTTCTTTTTAGATACACGTTTTTGACCAAATGTTGATCCCAAACCAAAATGTACACAAGTGCTTGTTCGTGAAATTTGTATTTGCTTTTCAGAAATATAAGGCATTGTTTACTTTAATAAACTCGAATGTACTGTGCATTGTAAATGAAGAATGATTACGATAAAAATATTTAAATTTTATGATTTTATTACAAACATAACGGCTTTGTATTGATCACGTGAGATGTTTCATACAATTATCTTTGCATCAGTAGAGACATTAGTATGACTGAGATGTGTTGATGTTGGAGGTCTGGTCAGGTTGTTATTTATATGAACATTGAATTGTGTTTTCAATGGCTTTGAGTGTAATATCGAATTCTTTGCCTATTGAAAACGTACTATACATGTATCGTTGTAGCATAGTAACGCGAGAGCGTGATGTCACTTTCAAATTGTGACATCGTAAGGAAAGTCGCCCCTCCAACATCTTACGGAACTTGATAACTTTACATTTGTACAGGAGAAAGCCATTTCGATCAACTTGGAGCACGCTTCTCTGTCTCAATTTCATGTTATGATCATTATGCCAAATTAATTCGTCCAGATTAATATTGCACAACAAGCACATTTTGCCTCCGTGTCCTTTGATAACAGTATTTATCATATAATGGGTAGGTTTCTCGGCAGGATAAAACGATATCCGTTGGGGTCATATGCGGATAGAGATGCAAATATCAAAGATCAAGTAGGGACTACTTTCACTGTTTATAAATAAACACGGCGTCGCCCTCGTCATTCGGCGATCGAGTCAGAATTAATCATCGGGAATGTGGAGAAATTACAGCGATAATTGTTATCATTATGAAAAGAATAGTCTAATGTACTGAAAATCAGTGTCTAACTGTGAAGTAGCTAAGGCATTTTACAAGTTTTGGCAACTTTGGAGATATGATATCTGTTCATGTAGACCTCTGCGACTTGGAACCTTTTCCACAAATTTAAACAGTTGGGTTTGGCCGAAATATGGTCGAATTGTTATCTTGTTCGTTTTGTCGCTGTGGGTACATTTGACTGCACTTCTAACGTAATGACAAAACAGGCCAACTGTCCGTGGCCTTGACGTCTCAGAGTCTAGGGTTAGAGTAGCTTCCCTTTGACAAAGGGCAGTTACTCTAGCGGACAGACTGATGGATTGCCGCGAAAGGCAGTTAAAAACAATTGTTGTTTTGCGTATATGTTACTTCGCCACTGTATAAGAAACATATTCCAGTTGGAACTTTATTGGCTACTGTCACTGTCCGTCTGACACATCACTTATCCTGTGACGTAATAAATATTAATGCGCGTATTCCTGGAAAACACGCAATGTTTCACTAATGTTTGTGAGAGAGGGAAAGCGATTTTTAAGCACAGAATTAAAGAAAGACATTAAATGATAAAGAGTTTTTGACGCTTGTGTTTGGGGATGGTAAATATCCTGTATTAGGAATAAACACTATGTATTCCTAATGCAGGATATTTACCATCCCCAAACACACTCGCGTGATAACCTCTATATATATTCGTCTAGAAATATTGAAAGTTTAAGGCTCCCCTATTCTGATACTTTAATCGAAGCATGCTGATATATCTGTTATAAAACGCACTCTGGTGAGATTCGCTATTTATGTTATATGAATTGTGAAAGATGAGTTGTATTTTCATTTAGGTATCCGTCATGGGTCGGTTCTTGATTGGACTGCTGGTGGGCTGTGTCACCGTCACCCTCGCAGGTAGGAACGCTATTCACAGAATGAATGTGAAATATGTTTAAATATTTGACTTAGCTGTTTGTTTGATTCACAAACAGTTAGCTATCCTCAGTCCTAAATATTTTCACTTAATATAAATGGTGATCACTATCAATAAGTGGATGTACCGTTTTTTAACCAGATTCAGAGTGTCACTGTACCACCACTTCTGCCTGCACCGTGTTCCCTTCTACTCCCTGTAGCCAGGTCGGCAGTCCAGACAGATGTCAGGAAGGATGGTTCGGTCCTTACTGCCAGAAACGTGAGTGAGAGGTCGATGGGTAGATGTAATATCACAAATCCAAATCACTGATCATTGTGGATTTGTTATGTATTTATATTTTCAGAAAATATTGCATTGAGGAGAACATGCATCCAGAGCAGTACATACACGTACGGTCGAGCATATATATACGGAGCAGGACTTGCTGTAGATGGTAGAGCCACCACAAATGTCAGCAGCACGCCATTAACATGTGCTCATACAGAGCAAGAGACAGATCCCAACTGGACTGTGAACTTGAACACTTCAGTTCCAGAAAGGATACTACACATCAGAATGTATCTACGTGATAACCGTGAGTACACTCACACATGAAGAGGCCCGTGAAGATCCGGGGTGGAATAGGTCTTCAGCAACCCATGCTAGCCGTAAAAGGATTGGGTGGTCAGGCTTGCTGACTTGGTTGATGCATGTCACCGTATCCCAATTGCGTAAACAAATTGCCCTGCCCACCTAAACTAGAGCTAAGAACGCCAAACTTGCAGCGCGTACCAACAGTGGACCCAGTTTGTTACAGAGGATATTGTCACAGCTCGCTTTCAAAATTTGAATTTAGTATATTTGAATCAGTTTTACAATAACAAAACATGCAACACGTTTGAAATGTGTTGTTTCTTTTTCTACATTAACGGTATTAAATGCCAGTTAACAATTGAAGTTAACATCGGCGAGTGCGCGAATGCCAGTTGAATTGAGTCACGTGTGGACGTAACTCTTACAACGGCTCAGCTAATGTACAGGCTTATTTGCACAGGTACTTAATAATACAGAGACAAATTAATGTGAAAAAAATGAATGAAAATATTATCCAAGATAGCAACAGACAGTCATGAGAATAATTTATAGAGTATAGAGTAATTTATATACTAGAATAGTTCTTTCCGTCTCACTTATCTTGTATTTGACAAGACAAGACTACTCTATCATAATTTGCAGAAGTAGGTGACAGTTAGAAACAGACCTCCATCCCATGTTACAGTAGCAAGTGGGGCCCCGCATAAGCATAGGTTCCTATAATTATTGTTTTTGTCCCATGGAAATTCTAAATTCCGTTCGGTGGTCTTGATTGTGTATCATTGTACCCTGACGGTGTGGGATCTTGCTTCGGATTTCAACCGCAGCTTTGTAAGGGCCAGAACCTATTATGTACAAGCCGTCATATATATAGTACTATGCAGAGTGTGCGATATGACGCAGCAAATAAACAAATAGCGCAATAACTTCATTTAGTATAAAACGCATTTAACTAGACAACTCAGAGCAGTAGTGATACCGGAGCAACTATCTGTTTCTCAAATAATCGATCTGAAGGCTTTTGAAATTATTATGGTTCGCAAAATAGACGTCAGATCGTGAGTATTCTGTTTGCATTTATCCATGATACGTATCGTGTGTAAATTTGATCAAGGTGATCAAGAATTCATCAAATGCGAAGTTGGGAGACTTCATTTTCTCACAACAGAGTAACAGTTCACCTCCTGACCTTGTGACCACGTCGTCTGCATAGGACAGGAAAATTCTAAACTTGCCTGCTTTGACTCTTTGCAAATCTTTAACACTGTTAATAGTCATTAAGGACTACCGTACTTTATAGAGATCATAGCTAGATTAATACGTATCAATTCTCTTTGTAATGATTTCACCTGATGAAGGAGTAAGCGTATACTCCGAAACGTTGTGTTCCTCATGATAAAGAAGTTGACATCCATAAATTCTCTTCCTTATGTGTTTCACTTCTAAATGCCTTTCAAAGACTTAACTCTCGAACAGTTACGTTTCTGGCTTCATCCAGATTTAAGCTTGCATGAATTTCACTTGGTGTTTTAAAGTTAACTTTTATTGCAAGAATAACATTAATTCCATGAAATACTATATGTTCGTGGACAACTTTCCTCTCTTACAAAGTTATCATTTCGTCATCATAGATGTATAGTTCCTTTTTAAACTGTTTCTGAACATGAACAGTCTTCTACTTCCAGTCAGCCCTTCGACTCACCACGTCCATTTCCTGTCCATATGGGGTTAACGAAGTGATTTGGTTTACCGACACTTTACATTTCCTAGATATCTTCAAGTAGGATGTTCAGCTGAATACATACTTCCACTGAATGAATACGATAAAAGTCCAATTATCTATATCTCTTTGTACGGTTTTTGAATGATTGTATATTGTTTTGTTTAACACACTTAGCAATAATTCAGCTGTATGCTGGCGGCTGCAAAAACCGCTTCTGGACCAGACAATCCAGTGAGATATTATGAATGATCCACTGAGCTTGACCACCCGATCGCCTCTTACCACCAGCACATGTTGCTGTGGGCCCATTCTTACGCGGAATCTTCACAGGAGGCCTTTAACTAGTCACATTTTTTATTGATCCGTGCTTGATCACATTTTGTATTCATTCTGTACAGGGGCTTCCTGCCTGAAATGGCAATTAAGTGGCTGCAACATGTTTTCTTCAAATATTTTTGAATTTACTTTTCTTGTTGGTCGTGAATGGCTCTTGATGTTTTCCTTTTGTCTCATTTAGTTTCATATAGTAAGGTCTGAAGTTGACATTTTTATCTGTGCTTGATCACATTTTGTATTCATTCTGCACAGTATTAGAAAGAAGCAACGGCATGGAGATACTTGTTGGCAGCCAGATGTGCTACAACTGGTCGTCAACTGAACATCCTCCTCCGATAGCTAACGTCACCTGCCGTCAGCCACTGATAGGAACCACGGTCACAATACGGATACCTGGTGACCTGAAATTCCTTACTTTGTGTGAAGTGCAGATATTTGGTAGGTCATGGCCTGTGTGGATTCACCAATTTGAAAATGTTGTCATATGGTATGAATAAAGAGGTTCACTATCCATACATGTATGGATTGATATGTTTGTTTCATATATATTAGAGAGGAAACTGCTTTCATCACCAAACTTGTTGCACCTATCCATCGAGACATGTAATCTATAATATAATCCTTTATAAAATTCAAAGTGCTGTTTCACTGTGATTATCATGACGTGCCATTGTATCCATGGTCTTTTGAAGGAAGAAATGTCATATCTTCCTGTATTCACCGTGTAATCAGTTGGTTTTTTTTAAATCGATTCATCGATCATTTAGCTGCAATGAAATATGTTTACATCAAATTGAACGTAACCGATATCCGATGATAATATGAACATATTCCGTCTTCCATTGGACACAGGTCTACATATGTACATGATGAATATATTTCAATATGTTAATCAGTTTGCAGTGATGGCTGGTTTTCTGAAGATTGTGACAAACAGTGCCGGTGCCTTAGCAGTACTGATGTATGTGACAAGATCACTGGTCACTGTTCTAGTGGATGTCTCCCAGGATATATTGGTTCCGACTGCCAAACAAGTATGTAATGAAACAAGAACGTTTCACGGGAGTAATTAGGGGATGTTTCGTATACGCTCAAATACATTTTAACTTTGAACATACCAATATCGTTGTAGTAAAGACAATGTACCTGTATCTTAATCTGTTGGTGTGTGGGGCGCTGAGTGGTATATTTAAATGCATTTTCCGTCAATATTAAGAACGTTTGTATTAAGTATTATAGTTAATCCTCGAGGTAGGGATTCGATGGTATTTTGGGCTGAGCAAAATAATTATCTAATGGGGATTTGGAATCTACCTCAAACGAGGAATGGACATGGATTTTAACAGGATTTAAAGTCAAGCCAAAAGTTGTTTTTACTGATTGATGTTATGTCAGATTGATCCTCGGGTACACAGCAGCCTTATATGTAGCATTGTTTTAAATATTATTTGTAGAATGAGAAAAGTATATATATATATACTTTTGTTGTTGAGTATATATATATATATATATATATATATATATATATATATATATATATATATATATATATATATATATATATATATACTCAACAACAAAAGTTCCTGTGACACCACTATTTTAGTGTATTTTTCAAAAAAGTAAAGTTTGGTTTGCAGTATTGTAGCACATGTATGGAATCAAGTCACTAAAACGCAACTGCTACAGAAAAGCAGGCATTCCATGCAAAAGTTGACTTTTATGCAAGTCCCATGCATTTCACTACCCAAGAATGGGTATAAAAACATATGCGTTAACGGGATTCCATATGCATTGTTTAGCATCGTGCTGACAACAACCACTCAGAAAAACAACAAAATTTCGCAATTATTCCACATTACGAAATGCCACGCCTGTCCGAAAATGGGCGTCTGCGAGCCATTGGTATGCTTCAAGCAGGATCGAGTCAACGTGATGTTGCAAGACAATTTAACGTCCACAGAAACACCATTTGGTGTTTATGGCAACGTTGGCAACAGACGAATGCAGTCAGAGACCATCCTCGGAGTGGCAGGCCACGCGTAACCGATAATTGAAATCGATTGCAGCCAACAACAGTGACTGCAAAAGCATCCCTGGCCTTCGACGAATATCTTCACAAACCGTATGTTGTCGCCTCAGATGTGCAGGGATTGTCGCCAGAAGACCTGCCAGAAGTCCCATTTTGACAGAAAACCACCACCAAGCACGTCTACAGTGGTGCAGACAGCGTCTACGCTGGACGGCCATGCAGTGGGAACAAGTTCTATTCACTGACGAGTCTCGTTTTCACCTCAGCCACAGCGATGGACGGATTCGAGTGTACCGACGTCGAGGTGAACGTTACGTCAATCATTGTGTCATGGTAGAAGATCGGTTCGGGGGCGGCAGCGTTATGGTATGGGGTGGGATTACAGCAAGACAGAGGACCCGTTTGATAGAGGTAGAGGGAAATCACAATGGACAGCGCTACCGCGACGAGATCATCGGCCCTGTTGTTCTATCGTTTTTGCTTCGTCGTGCCCCAGACAATACCTTTCAACATGACGAGGCTCGGCCTCATATTGCTCGACTTGTTCAGGATTCTCTTTAACAAAACAACGTGAATGTCATCCCCTGGCCGGCTCGCTCCCCTGATCACTCACCAATCGAGCACATGTTGGATGAGATGGATCGGCGCCTTCGACGTCAACCACGTGTTCCACAGACACTCCAGGAACTTCGAAACATGCTCCAGGAGATATGGACAGATATCCCACAGGAGTTTGTGCGACGCCTGGTCCATTCCATCAGACGAAGATGTGTTGCTTGCATCGAAAACAGAGGTGGACACACACACTATTGATTTGTAAATTGACATTTTGGCATGTTCATGTTTTTTTTTAATGAAATCATGCATTTTCTGAAGTCAGTATGGCAAATTAAACCATTTGAACACTTACAGGGGTCTTTTATCTGTTGCAAACCGAAATTGTTTCAGATTTGGTAGAAAACATAACTTTGCATTACATCTTATTCAATGTCACAGGAACTTTTGTTGTTCAGTATATAAAAAACAGGAACCTGTCCTGGAGGATGTGCAGCAGGGCGGATTAATGACAGCACATGTCTACATGAGTACACATGACTTAAAATAAACAGATATACTTCGATACAAGGTTAATGAAGTAGAATTCGAATCCATAACTTATCCAATTTGTGCCTGTGGCCATGCCAATCATAACATGAACTGTACAGGGACAAACAGTAAATATTGCTTTCTGAAAAGACAGTGCGAATATATATATATGTGATTAAATACTGTGGGTATATATATTTATCATATAATGGGTAGGTTTCTCGAAAGGATAAAGCCAACGGATAAAAACGATATCCGTTGGGGTCATATGCGGATAGAGATGCAAATATCAAAGGTCAAGTAGGACTACTTTCACTGTTTATAAACAAACATGGCGTCGCCCTCGTCATTCGGCGATCGAGTCAGAATTAACCATCGGGAATCTGGATAAACTACAGGGATAATTGCTATCATTATCAAAAAAACAGTCTAACATACTGAAAATCAGTGTCTAACTGTGACGTAGCTAAGGCATTTTATAAGTTTTGGCAACTTTGGAGATTTCAATTTCGAAACAATTTTGCGAGGGCACGAGGCCGAGCCAAGCGGGATCAGTAGCCATATCTGTGCTTGTAGACCTCTGCGGCTTGAAACCTTCTCCCCAAATTAAAATAGTTGTATTTGGCCGAAATATGTTTGAATTGTTACCTTGTTTCGTTTTGTCGCCGTGTGTACATCTGACTACACTTCTTAACGTTATGACAGAACAGAGCGACTGTCAACAACATCTGACTGTGGCAGTCACGTCTCATAGACTAGGTTTAGAGTAGTTTCCTTTTGACAAAGGGCAGTTACTCTAGCGAATAGACCGATGGATTGCCGCGAAAGGCAATTTAAAACAATTGTTGTTTTGCGTATATGTTGCTTCGCCACTGTATAAGAAACAGATTTTAGTTGGAAATATACTGGCTACTGTCACTGTCCGACTGACACATCACTTACCCTGTGACGTAATAAATATTAATGCGCGCATTCCAGGAAAACTCGCAATGTTTCGGTAATGTTTGTGAGATAGGGAAAGCGATTTTGAAACACAGAATTAAAGAATGACATTATATGATAAAGAGGTTATCACGCTTGTGTGTTTGGGGATGGTAAATATCCTGCATTAGGAATAAACAATATGTATTTAGCTCGCCAAGGCTCGCTAAATACAATGTTTATTCCTAATGCAGGATATTTACCATCCCCAAACACACTCGCGTGATAACCTCTCTCTATATATATATGATTAAATTCTGTTGGTATATATATATATATATATATATAATCAGACGTACATCAATTTAATTAACCTTGAGTGTCTGTTGTAAAAATAAAACATCGCCTTAGAATAAGAATGTCAGAGTATCTCGCGTCAGGTGAATATATTGTCTAGCCACACTGTTGTGATGGATGTGGTTGATGGATGAATGTTGGTGAATGGAGAATTATACTCATTACATTTTTTTTCAGGTTTTACGTCCTGTAACGTGAACCATTTCTGTTTAAAATAACTGATTTCCCCCTCCAAACAAGATAGTCAACAAATTATGCCTGTAAACCGATCTGTATAGTCACCTTTAACAGAACTCAACTCAAACATACCCATTATAACGCAATGACCTCAATTAAGCATCGATGATTAATTAAAAATACCCTTACATGGAATGAAAGTATTCTAGCACTGGGTAAAGTTTGTAATCAGACACCGATATCTTCAAAACAGTGAAACATAAAAACTCCAACACATCCATTTATTTGAAAGGAAACAAGATGCAGTCGAAATATTATGCCTGACTATCCGTGACATAGTTTGCTTGTTATTTAACGCCACACTAAGCAATATTCCAGCTCCGACGTTCATACGATTTGCCCCTCACTCCTATGAAGGTTTCAATGAACAAAGTGAAAGTCAATTCTTAATTGTTTACAGACCGCGATCATATTACTGGAGTATTGATGCGATAAACAACAAACAAGAAAATACGATCGCAGAATATACGATTTTATAGCTAAAATGGATAGAATAATCATTAAACCGCCCGCATGTTATCAGCAATGAGCGGGTCACTGTAACTTGATAATGCCCTCATATTGCTTGGCGACGGGCCATGCCCGTTGTTAGATGACGTCATGGGATAGGATCGGTGACGTCACGTTCAATAGTGACGTCATCTGGTTTGATCTATGGGGTTTCCATATTTGTAAAAGTGGGTCAGTGACATTTGTGTTGATTGCAGTAAATGTTTTAAGCCCTATATTTTTGGTTCTTTTTATTTGATAAACAAATTCCATCTATTTTAGCTATAATAACGGTAACGCTATTTTTCAGAGCATTATCATTTGCAGAAGCCCTCGGTCTTTTCAACTGCCCTCCTTCGTCGGGCCGTTAATAGAAGACCTCGGGCTTCTGCAAATGATAATGCCCTGAAAAACAGCGTTACCCTTATCACATGGAATATTAATTTCGTGAATATGTGTTACAGCATGTCCAAATGGCCTTTATGGTATCAGCTGCTTCTCCCAATGTGGACACTGTCAAGGTGGTGACATCTGTGACAAGACAAACGGAACTTGTCCTGGAGGATGTGCAGCAGGGTGGCAGAGTGACACTACATGTCTTCAAGGTGGGTCTGTATGATATTAGGTGAAGGCCTGTCCTACAGAATACAATAACATAATGTATTCATTATGTGCTTGTGGGGTTACAGCATGTCTAGATGGTTCCTATGGTATCAACTGTACCTCCCAGTGTGGAAACTGTCTTGATGGTGACATATGTGACAAAACAACAGGAACCTGTCCTAGAGGATGTGCAGCAGGGTGGGTTAATGACGGCACATGTCTACGTGAGTATACATGACTCTTTTGCAGTTAAAATAAACAGATATACTTCGATACAAGGTTAATGAGCATATGTATTCAAAACATGCATAACAATATTAATAATAAATTATGCTTATATACTGTCATTATATTCTTAGATTCAAACCATAATGTGATGGCCACCAAATCTACAAATGTCAACATTTATTGATTAAATATAAAACATGGTACTTGTACTTGAAATCATTTCATATATTTCACACAGACTGTGCCATAGGAAAGTATGGGAATAACTGTACATCAGATTGTGGATTATGTAAAGGATCCAAGGCCTGTGACAAATACAGTGGGGAATGTCTTCATGGCTGCATTGGTAACTTCATGGAACCTTTATGTCAAGGTAAGACGATGGGAGATATTCAAAGGTAACAAGACATTTGATTTACCAAATGTTCAGTTTCTTTGTATAGCAAATTCTTATTCTACATGATAGTTACATATGTCACAAACCAAACCTAGGAAGGCATATGTCAGGAGTTACAATGACCAAAGGAATTTCAGAATAGTTTTAACACTTAACAAAACATGCCTAATGCAACTACATATCAATAACTGACGTATATGCTTCTGTAATACATGTTTCATGTTTTGTAAATTAAGTACAGATTTGTCTGTTTCTCTGACCTCTGCAGAGGAGGGGTCCAACTGGGGAATTCCTGTAGCAGCTGTCCTTTGTATGTTGCTGATCTTCACAGTGATTGGGGGAGCCATATACATCCGACGGTAATATAATTTGCCTCCTTCATACAAAGATCAACACGTTTTCAAACCTAAAAGAAACTCTCTTTATTATTCACTCGTCATGGATTCAACTTAACGGGAATATTGCTACTTGGCGGGGTAACACCTGGATCCGCGCCAAAACGGTTTCACGGGTCATGGATCCCGAAATTATCTCCAAATGTACGTTGATGTAACTCTATCTACTGACACATTAACTGGCGATATATGGTGTCCCTTTATTAGTCATTGTAACTTTAATTCAAAACATTACAACGTTTCCAGTTTGTTTAGCTTACCTGGCTCGTTCTGTGATTGAACTGATTATTAATGTTACTTGATATCGTGAAGGTTCTTCTCTATGTCGCTTCTAGTCTTGAGGACTCGGTACCTTTACCGGTATGCATACTGGCGTTTATATTCATGTATATTCTTGCAGAATTGTTACGTTTTACTTATAAATGCGAGAGAAAGTGGTAACCATCGAAAATCCAACTGCCAATAAAAAGTGTGCATCATAGTCATACTTCACACTAACCTCGTCACCTCCAATTACAAAATATAATGTGCAAATTATACAGTAAATAATCACCCACTGTAGATGTCATGGTTACTACAAGACTTGTGTTTCAAGAAGGCGTTAGAATTCAGATAGTTTTGAATCGTTGACCAACACAATATCGTACACACTTGTAACCTCTCTAATTTACTTTTAACTGTTTCCATAATTAAGACCATGGATGTAAGTTTCATTCAGTTGGACTTAATAACAAAAGATATTTTCCACATCAGATTGATGAAACAACTGGAGAGCTTGAAATCTAAGATGTCAGAGGAACACTATGTGAATCTTGATGAGAAGACAAAGGTCCAAGCAACAGAAAGTACCTACGAACATATCGACAATGCTACTCCTTACTACAATACAGTTGATCACGTTCAGGATGAAACTTGATGGTTTGATCTTTATCCCCCCCCACACACACACACATACAACCACCCCCCACCCCCAGCCAGTCTGTTCGTCCGTCCGTTTGTCCGTCCGTCCATTTCCTTTTCCGGGGCAGAACTCGAAAACAATTCAGTGTATTTGATCGAAACTTGAAAAATCTATCAGTCACATATTGAAGTTGGACAAGTTGGACAAGTTGGACTTAGGTTCTATAGGGTAGATTTCGTTTCCGGAGCATAACTCAAAACCCATTCAAAACCTTCCAACAAAACTTTGCATGAATACCAGGCACATACTTAACTGGTGCCTTTTGCTATTTCGGATTTTTTATTTTTTTTTATTTTTTACGTTTCCATGGCAACAAGTTGGATTTAAGTTTTAATATAGGGTGGGTTCACTTATGGAGCATAACAAATAAAATGTTAAATATTTCCTTGCCAAACATTGCATGTCTATATTTAAAGCACATACTGAAGTGATGCTATTTGATTTTAAGGAGTTTTAGAAATGTGTATTTTAAAATTTCCATTGCAGCTATTTTGACATGGGCTAAGAGAAATGTTGGGTCAGTTACCTGGTTTTGGACCATAACGTGTTAAAATCGGCGGAGGGTATAGATGACTTCGTTGACTTGTTTAGTTATTGTTTCTTGTAATTTGTCATTTTTTTGCATAAAAAAACACACAGAAACACACTTGTTTTACTTTCCATATATAATATAAAACAATACACAATGAAAATGATGAATGGTGACTTACCCTTCTTTGTGTGCTTGGGAGGAGGTAGGTGGGGGGGGGGGGGGGGGGGGGGGGCTTAGATTGGCATAATAAACAGACTCAAAAGCGCTCGTTTCTTTTCCCTTGAACATCTAAAATATTTGTAAACAACGTTATAGTTAAAGGTATCTTATCGATGCTGATGCGGTCGTGATACCAACTGTATGTCTACCATGTCTGAATTCCAATCGAATGGATATGACATGAGCAATGCTCTGAGTAGGAGCGTCTTTGAGAATTGGAACTGGGACCTCCTCAACAACACTTAGGCTGTCAGAAACTTGCAATGAGCCCTTTAAGAAGTTCGTAACATCCTCATCCACGTTCGGGAGCCCAGGCCCTTCTTGATTCACTGCATGGTGAGTACCATGATATCCAGTGTTGCGTTGAGGACTCTTTCTTTTATCCACACCTTGAGTCACTGGCTTCCCTGAGGTCCAGATTCCGCAAGTTACAGGGACAAAATGTTCAAGTGTTTTCTCGGGCTCCAAGACAGTACCTATACTTCCATTAGTTATTATAAAAGCACTCAAGTTGACAAGTAAATGATGGTTTCTTAGAGTTGACAGAAGTACTATGAATAATATGGTTCTTTGGGGAATGGTTCAGCTCCTATATAAATGTAACAATACTATTATTTTCCAAAGTGTTACACAATAAAAAGATTTTTGCTTATATTTCAATGTTTTAAGGGATTCAAAGGCCCGTGGAATGGCAGTTATAGTTATAAAACCTTTACAAGGCTACAGTGGGTACTTGTACATGGACATGTTTGTAGTGTAGCCATCTGATCCCAAGAAAGAACGAAACGCAAACGTGGGTGACATTTATATGCACCGCTCTATATGGTATTTGAAGATATTTGTGCCACAGGAGATTATAGTCAACTTCATTCTGTACACAAAACGTTCACACAGTCATTAACGTTATTACTGAATATCAATTTTAAGGCCACATGTACATTGGATGTTCCTGGCAGGAGAATAACAAGGTCAATAATTATATTTTTATGTGTTGATCATTGATTTGCTTTGGTATACCAATGACAGGAGGTATTATCATGTTTGTATCTATACTGAAAACCCGGCGTCAAAACATGGCTCCACAAGCGCGAATAATACTTTGACAACGCCATTGAAAGAGTATTGCCAAATTCAGAAACTCTACTAGAGGAATCAAATTGTATGTATTCCCTAAGACATCTGTCAAATCCTCTAAAGTCTTCCAGGTAGCTGATGGATAAGAGCAATGCGCTGATGGGGGATATCGGGGAACACCGCGACCTTTTGTACTTTTAGATGATCCTACTTCCGTTCATCCAACATCCTGCACCTGTGGCTTTTCAGTTGTAAGGTGTAGTCTGAATCACATATGAAAATGGAAACTAACGTGTAACAAACAAAAACAGCACTTTTGAATACAACATTAACCTTGACTAAGAAAAGGTATGCCTATTTCACTCACGACTTTTCATATATGCATTCATTGCTTTACCATACACCACGTGCATGGGCATTTCTACCTTAGGATGACAGACCATATGTTGGGTGATGTGTTTACTTAGCATTTACGATCCGTGAAGATTCCGTGGTAGAATAGGTCTTCAACAACCCATACTTGTCGTAAAAGTCGACTATGCTTGTCGTAAAAGGCGACTAGCGGGATCGAGTGGTCAGGCTCACTGACTTGGTTGATACATGTCATCGATCCCAACTGCGTGGATCGATGCTCATGATATCAATCACTGGATTGTCTGGTCCAGACTCGATCATTTACAGACCGCTGTCATATAGCTGGAATATTGCTGAGTGCGGCGTTAATCAACAAACAAACAAAAACTTAGCATTAACTCGCCAAACAGAAGTGAGTGAGTGAGGTTTTACACCGCTTTTAGCAATATTCCAGCAATATCACAGCGGGGAACACCAGTAATGGGCTTCACACATTGTACCCATGTCGGGAATCGAACCCAGGTCTTTGGCGTGGCGAGCGAATCGCCAAACAGAACATAAGGGTTCGATTCCCCACGTGAGTACAATGTGTGATGCCATTGTCTGGTATCCTGCAGTGATACTGCTGGACTTTTGCCATATGCATCAGGAAACATCCACATATGGCAACGAAGAAGGAACAGTGTGAATTTTATGCTGAAGGGAACCATGAAATTGAAGGTGTGATAATAGTTCAGAGAAAACAATGACATTATTTTGAATAATCTCAGATTTGTACCCACGATCTTCATAGTAATCGGTGTCTTGATCAATGACCTGCTCAATGTTTGTTAGAAACTATCATATCAGTGTCAGTGTCACCTGGACAGTCAGCGCATATACATTCAGACTTCTGAAACCTGACAACGATTACTACATGTACATGTATGAACAATGCAGGTCAGACATAAGACGCTTATAATTATGCAGCAATGAGGTCTTTGTATTTGACCGTGTGCTAGATGACAATTTAGTGGTGGAATTATTTTCAGATAATTGACTGTATATTTCGAACATTAGATGTATCGGTCTAAAAATAAATATATATTTTACCTTCCCGACTTCAAAACAATTCTTACCTATGCTTTGAAATCGTTGCCTTGGGATTACATGATGACAAATGCAATGATATATTTCACTATTGAATTTCAGGTATTCCTGGCCAAAAAAGAACTCTTATAAAAACAGTTATTCTCGAATTTGTCCTTTATTTTTTGCGTTTGGTTAAGGCGTGGCTACTACTTTGGCTGTAAACCTCAAAAGAGTTGTTTTGTTTAAATTGATATTCAAGGTCAATGGCACAAACTGTTTCGATTATCTGCAGAAATAGATTTCACTGGCCGGAAAGGACAAAATAGCTATGGAAACAATGTGAATGGGTCAATGAAAACCAGTGAATCCGGTTAAACACAATTATGTTTCTAGATTTGTCAGCACCATGCCCTTGCTCATCAAAGCAGAAAACGTATGAGAACTACATCACTTCGGGATTTTCTCCTACATTCAGCTGACACGCCGTGATATAACTGGAATACTGTTTAAAGCGGCATTAAACCCAACTCACCCACCCACACTCATCACACCGGTGACTCCCACTACTCTCGCACTATGCGTAACTATAACCCCTACAAATGTATATTACTCACAAAGAACTTACCAAGCATCCGATCTTTTCATATGTCATGGTAGATGAACTATAGTTACCTGAATGTATCGGGTGTTCTTTAACTTCTTTTGAGTAGTACTTACCGCTCAAAAAGGATCTTTGCACTGTTGTGGTCACTTCATTTGGTGGCACAGGTATTCTACAGACAGTTTACCCATCAATTCTTGATGTTTGACATTTAGGCATAAAAAATGCGCAGCCAGGATATTGCAGAAGTGCATTTTAAATTATAATACATGGACCAGCAGCAGGCTGTTATATAAAAGTTTCGTTGCATGGACTGCCTTGCATAATACGTGATAACAGGTGAGTCCTGGAGATCTGGGAAGCCGCTTTTACAATCAACATCAAAGCGAAGTATGTTTGCACAGATACTGCCCGAAGTGACAGACACAATGCCTCTGTTATGTGAAACGTATCTGTTTCACTCAATTTTATTTCCTGGTGGCCTACATACGGACTCATACTTATATTTTGTATTGCACAATTGCTGTTGTTGATGTGAGAGGTGAGTACTGACTTCTATTCATTTTGGTTTGATCTATTGTGTATGTCTGAGTGAAAGCTCCTCGTGTGATTAATACATATTTATCAGTAGATCCTGTATGCTATAATATCCTATTAGTAAATTACCAATACTTCACGATGAGCACACCTAATTAAACCATACAATAGCTCTAGATTCATGGACATCTATTGTAAACACAACATGATCACATTTCAAAAACACTTGGCCTTGTTCAGATATCTTTATACGAACTTCATGAAACATCTTGCTTGAAAGTACGCTTTACATCTGTAATGAAGGATAAATATGAGCGTTTACGGTTTTTTAATATGCTCCAGTGGGAATCGGGGTAGGATGTGTACCCAGAACTCCACTGTTTGTTTTAAAGGTGACTAAATTAGGCAACCGGTTCGCCGTGGGTTGCGCCCCTATGTCGGTGGAGGAAGGGAATCTGGTGATTAAGGGCACTGGAACCAGGAACAGTGTACAGTTGCTTTCTGCCAAACACGCCACTTCGACTTGACCCAGACGGGTGTAAGAATAAGCCTGGTTCTATTGATCGGCTGGTTACGCCTTTTCTATGGAAAGCATGAATTCTAACGAATATGTGAAATGTATTAGTGTCTAACATAGGTAGAACGTTCATTGCCGAAACTGAAGAAATCAGACACTAATCAACTAATGTATCAGCAAGAATATAATCGAGTAAGAAGCATCTACATTACATACACATTTATATTTACATGTGGATCCAAGTATAATGCCGCAGATACCAGGGCCTCTATCATTGTATCCAGAACAATATCATCAGGATTACCAAATGGCAGTTCAATTTTTACAGCAGAATAAAAGACTATATTAACAGCTCTAACATATATAAATATTCAATCTGAACATAAACAGTTAATAATATTTTCTGATTCCCTATCCTGTCTTCGGGGCATCAAGAATATTTCCTGCCAACATCCACATTTAGTTGAAATGATAGAATTACATAAGGATCTTGCTACTGGCCAATACATATCATTGGTTGATTACCCAGCCATGTTGGAACCATTGGTAACATAATGGCTGATGCCGCAGCTCAAACATCACTCAGCACATCAGCGACCCCATTTCCAATCCCATACAGTGATTATTAACCTATGATTAGATGTTACATCCGCGATCTTATGTAAAAGAAATGGGACACGCAGGTCGGTGCAAAAGTATGACATGCAATAATACCAACTATTGCTGGAACATTGCTAAAAGCGGTTTTAAACCGCAGAGACTCACTAGCTCTCAGGTTGAACCGAACGCGTTGTTCAAGGTTCCCAAAGTGAAAGTAAAGCACTCACAACTCTTATGTCCCTTCTAATCACGTGGTATGAATATCATTGGTACTCGAAAAAGTACACAGGGGCATGGCATATGAGATTAATCCTTTATTGCAAGCATGACATTTTGCAAGTATAATCTCATGTGTTAAAGTCTGTGTCATCCCAGGTATTCGACATTTGTGAAACTTACTCTACTCTATGTCAAGTTCGTAATATGTATATTAATGTTTCTGTAGACCTAATGAAAAGACGCACAGATCATTTTGCACAGGTGTACTTATACATCATTTCCTTCTTTGATAGGTACAGTGTACATGTGTATCCATAACTCCATAACGGATATATTGTTTTTTTTATTTTAACAGAGCGTGAAGTTTACCCATTGCGACACTGTTTGTCATCTTAAACAGGGAGTAGCAGCTTAGTAAGACGATACAAGAAACGTGATTCGTCATACATGCACCGACTACTGTTGAACGCCATATAACTGACTACCTTGCTACACCTTCTGAACACGTGATATTGATAATATAGGCATTTGACAAATATCCTGACATTAAAAAACATTTTATCATGCATTATCATACATATATATCGCCACGCCCACAAGTTTTTTGTTTGTTTGTTTTTTGTTTTTTTCAGGAATGCCAAGCATTGTTTCCCTTAATAAACGTGCATAATGAAATACTGTGCAGTGAAAATTAAGAAATGTCAAATTAGTGGGAATCCAATTATTATCGTAATATACATACCTTTAACAAAACATAATGGGTGCTTTGTATTGCTATTGCGCATTGCTTCGCACGATATACTTCCTGCTTGCTAACATATTTGCACCAGTAAGATACATATAACATCGACTGCGAGGTGTGTATGTTGGAGGTGAGTACTGTATGCACGGGTAGTATTATATACAACAGTGTAAAATAGTTTAATGAATTCATTTGATTTTATAAGGTTTTGTAGGCGATACGGACCCTCAATCTGCGTAAAATATTGATTAAATCAAGTAGATACATAGCATGAAATTATTTGAAATGAAATTACAAGTATATTACCATACTTGATCATATCTGTTCTGCTATGATATCCTTTTTCGCCGTGATTTAAAACAGCGTTAAACCTCACTCACTCACTCACTCACTCACTGTCCAATTCGCTGTGCAGAGCTCCGTCTCTTCAGCGTACCAGAAGCCTATGATCGTGTTTTTATGTCCCCGATTCGCCCTGATTATATGTCTATGTTTGTCAGCCATACCCATACCCGTGCTTCTGGATTTCACCAAAACGGTAAAAATATACCGTAAAGGCACAGAACCAGCGTCACTTTGTGCTATCCTCCACATTCAGCTGACATGCAGTGATATATTACTTGGGTTTTCGACCCGTGAATATCCGGGGAAGAATAGGTCTTCAGCAACCCATGCTTGCCACAAAAGGCGACGAACGGGATCGGGTGGTCAGGCTCGCTGACTTGGTTGATGCATGTCATCGATCCCAATTGTGTGCACGTGGATCGATGCTCATGATATCAATCACTGGGTTATCTTGTCAAGACCGCCGTCATATAGCTGGAATATTGCTGAGTGCGGCGTTACACAAAAAAAAACAAAAAAACTTTGTACTTTTCAAAGCTGCGTTAAAGCCAACTCACTCACTCACAAACGAACCCATTAAGCAAAGTTACACCAAGTGCTCATGAGCATTAACATCTATCAAATTATTGAAATAATGTCGTAATCCTACAATGTACAAATACATGTAGCATATATGTTGTCAACGTTGTTTCCTCATACAGATTTCCAAGAGAATTACAAAATGCTCAACAGTAGACTGAAAACGCTGATTCGGAAATCTTATTTGTTTTGTTTTAAATATCATCCATGTGCGGTTTTGCCAAGCAAATTGACATACCAGTACTAAATAGTACAACACATTACAGTGTTAAAACTTAACAAACGGTTAGGGATTTGGAGGTACTAGTTGGAGCTTCATTCAGTTGGCCTTTCAATCAGTCTTTAGGTGTTGCTTGTCAAACTTGATGCATTGTCTTTTCACTTTATTCAGCAGAGAACATATTAAGAAACATAGTCTTGCGAAATGACAATTGAAAACGTATAGTGACACTTCGAAGATCAGATCGAGTGATTATACTGTGAGCCAGATTGCATTTAACGTACACAGAAGCACTGGCGGACATTAGTCTGTTTGAACTTGAGATGTCACAAAGTCTGTAGACATGCTAACGTATGTCAGTCTTACAGAAATTGGAGTGAGGCGTTAGCTCAACCAGCATTCATTTATCGTCCCTGGCATACAATTGTCAAATTGTTTGTTAGCAAGAAAATACGTGCGAAAGACGTGCCTCTCTAGACTACAACGATATCAGGTTAATTCTTTAGAAATAATTGAACGTTACATCTTTAGCATCATTTCCTCTTGATCACAGTACAAGTGAATCCATGTTCGCTTGTGTCAAGAATTCCCCAGTTTTAAGTTGTTTCATACAGTGGTATGCCTCCAGAATTGTGGTTGCTACATACACTTTAATGTCAAAGGCATTTGTCGACTTTTTTTTCAGAAAGGAGCAGTTACTTGTTTCTTATTTCGAAAAGTATTTTAACATTTTAGCCTTACAAGTTACTTCTACAAGTCATCCACAAAAGGCATGTGAAAGTTGTCAAAGTGTGTCTGAGATAATTCCAAGTCGGGGTACATTTCAATTGTTTAGCGTATATATGAATCGTATAATTGAGTGAGTGAAGAAGTATGGTATAACATTGGACAGTATATAATGGCGTATGAAATGTATATATGTGGAAGGAATGCCCGAAGCGATGAAGAACTAAGACGTTTGCTACCTTGGTGAAACCCACGAGCACCACGGAATAGTCCTGGCAAACCCAGAAACACAATCAGGGCGAATCTGGAATTTGGACCTATGATAATACATGTAGGTTTCTGAAACTCCCGAGGTTCCGAACTCTGCACATCGAATTGCGGAGCTCTCGACGACTCTAACTGTTTTCATAAAAAAAACATGCTTAGATATGCTGATGAGTGTGAACGTTTCTTTTTCATTTAGGCATCCGACATGGACTGGTTCTTGATGGGACTGCTTGTGGTCTGTGTCACTGTGACCCACAATGGTAGGGACGTGATTTATAGAATGTAACATGAGTGTCAATATTTGACACATTTGTTGGTTTGATTCACAAACACTTAACCATCCTCAAACCAAGTCAGTGTTTTCACTGTAATAGAAGCTTATGTATGAAGGAGCAATTATCACTATCATTCAAATGGATATATTCTTATCAACAGATGCTGAGTGTCACTGTAGGACTACGGATGCTTGTGCCGAGTTCCCCTCTACTCCATGTAGACACAGCGGCGATCCGAAGAGATGTCAGGAAGGGTGGTTCGGTCCATATTGTCAGAGACGTGAGTGTGAGGTCGATGGGTAGATTGACCTTTACGAATACAAAAATCATGTGATACTGATTACGTATTTATATTTTCAGAAAATGTTGCTTTGGGAAGATCTTATAACCAGAGTAGTACATTGAACAATAATGTGACTCAGTACGGAGCAGGACTTGGCGTAGATGGTAGGGCCACCACAGATGCCCATAGTATCCCACGAACATGTGCTCATACCAGCAACGAGACAGATCCCACCTGGACTTTGAACCTGAACACTTCCAGAACAGAAAAGATACAACACATCAGACTTTATTTACGTAACAACTGTGAGTACAATGAAATATGAACGAACTAAGATAATATCAAACGCTACAAGGATATGATGATCGGGTATTTTGTTGAATTAAGAAAGTGTTATCACAAATGTTCTGAGCAAATGCAAAATCATACTGGATCATCTAGGCAATGAGCAATTTCTCCAACTCAAGCTTTACAGACATCAACTGACTAGAACTCATAAATAACTTGAAGGTATGTGACATAATTATTAATTCAAATACCTTTTGTTGGAATTAATAATATACACTTCAAAAAGAGAAACGCAAAGCCAGATTTGTGTGAGGTAGGAAAATACATTTATACGAGGAGCAGTACAAGGTATTGTGCCAAAATGTTGTGAAGATAACACTTGGTCATCTCAGTTATCGGTACATAGGAAAAGTCCAATGCTAAGGTCAACTACCATATGTACCCTGTCGGAATCGATAGCGGCCTGACATCGCCTGCCCATTGAAGAGACGAGTATGTGAATCACATCCTAGGGAATCGTAGCCGACTCGGTCCTGCAAGGCAAACGCTACCTGCTGCAACGCCTGGGCTTGTGGTTAACATCGGAGAAGCCGTCTATCCAATTCATCCCACAGGTGCCCTGTCGGGTTCAAATCCGGGGATCGGGAAGGCCAGGGAAGGACATCAACGTTGTTGTTGTGTAGACAGGCTCTTGTGATCCGTGCTGTATGCCGTCGAGCCTTGTCCTGCTGGAATACACCGTTGACGTTGGATGCAATTGGGAAGATGTGTGGTAGGAGAATTTCGTTGATGTATCGTTGAGCCGTAAGATTGCCGTGGATATGGACCAAACCTGTCCTGCCATGATGAGAGATATCTGCCCACATCTCAACGCTACCTCCACCAAGCCAGTACGCAATTTCCGGCTTAACTTTCTCCCCGATGTCTGTTGACCCGTGCTCTTCCATTCCCTAGACGGAGGAGAAATCTTGATTTGTCGCTGAACCAGACATCTCTCCATCGCAGTTGAGGTCATATCCTGTGTTGATGACACCAATGCAGTCGTTGTTGACGATGTTGTGGACTCAATATGACTCGTCGAACAAGACGCCTTGGTCGTAGACCTGCTGAACTTAAACCGTTTCGTACGGTCTGGTCGGAGATTCTGCGCAGTCCGCTACTCTTGGTCGTCCCGACCTTGGCCGATCACGTGTTGACCCATCCTGTTGACACCGATCCCATAGACTCTAGATGGTGCTGGGCGCTACATTGAAAAACCTTGGCTACAACTGATCGGGATTCCCCTGCCTGCAAGCGGCCTATGACGTTGTTTCTTTGCGCTTCTGTCAATCTTGGCATGTTGTTGAACTGTCACTGTTAGATTGACGCAGATGCCAGGCAATCAAAAACCCTGCATTTTGATACCGTTCATAGTGCTCCTGCACGTGCAGTTCGTGCAGCTCCATGGCCCTTTTGTTAATGTACTGAGCGCGTTTTTCCGAATCGGACGTGTTTCCCGACTAATGGTTTGTATGTCCGGAAAAATTGCCACTGGCACCATAACACATTAATTAAACCTCTCCATTTTGTCACCTCTTGGTCTGCTAGTTTTGCTTTTATGGCCCAAAATATTCGTTTTGCGTTTCTTTTTTTGAAGAGTACATATATCCAAATTAATGACAATTCAACACTTTTCACATCATGTTACGTATACAGCAATTTAAAGATTTAACACCTCCGTATATTACTATTCCACATAAAGTAAGTGAATTTCAGCATAGGAGTTGTTACATGGAATTACATCTCCAATCGATGATCAAAAGTCGTTTATGCGCCTAGGTAATTCTTTTGACAGATCCAAGTATTACTCAACATGAGTTATGACGTAGATAATCACGTTTTCAGCTTTGTGAGAGTTTAAGTATAGTATCAGAAAAATCATATGAAATCTGTGCTGAAACTTTGCAGATGTATCAAACAGAGGATGAACTGGTGTGTTTTGATATTTCTAAAAATAAATTGTTGGTGATTCCTTGGTAACAAACCGGACATGTGTATATGTGTAGCTTTCGTTTCCGGAGCATAACTGAAACACCGTTTGATACTTTATTATGAAACTTCGCATACGTATCACACATATGTGGCTTGTGCCTTTTCATGTTTTGATATTTCTAAAACCAACATTGTGATCCTTGGCAACAAAACGGACTTAGACTCAAATACGCGAAACATTTGTTTCCGGACCATAACTCGGAAACCGTGCAACATTATATTATGAAACTTTGCATATGTATATTATAAAACACATGCTGAGTTGAAACATGGGGCTTTCCAGTTTAATAGTGTAATGCATTGGGTATTTGTTTGTTTACAAGTTGTATCAAATCTACCAATATATGATTAATGAAGTGAGAGGAGTGGGATGGTTATAGGTCATGTATTCTCAGTCCACAAGTAAAGTCCTGATCACCAATCACATTCAGATTATTCATTATGTTAGCAAGAGACAACGTTGTTTAACTGGGTTTTCATGTTAAAATTATTGTTGATATGCCTTCCCTTAACCGAAGGTGAATCTAATGTATAAGACTTGTATCAAAATACGATACACACGATCCATTTGGTCGCCTCTGAGGCTGCTTAACATCGATTCCCGTATCCCCATGGGACTTCCTGCTTGAAATTAAGTGGCTGCAACATTTTCTCTTCAAATATTTTGCAATTGCTTTTCTGGCTCTTGATTTTGTCCTTTTGCCTCGGTTAGTTTCTATATAGTAAGGTCTGAAGCTGACATTTTGATCTGTGCTTGATCACATTTGGTATTCATTCTGCACAGTGTTAGAAAGAAACAACGGCATGGAGATACTTATGGGCAGCCAAATGTGCTACAACTGGTCGTCAACTGAACATCCTCCTCCTATAGCTAACGTCACCTGCCGCCAGCCACTGACAGGAACCACGGTCACTATACGGATACCTGGTTCCTCGAAATTCCTTACCTTGTGTGAAGTGCAGATATTTGGTATGTTATGGGCAATGTATATTCTCTCACACATTTGGAATTTTGTGGTATGATATGAATTATAACCATTTACTATCAAAACATGTACGAATTTATATGAATATTGCATATACCAATGTGGAAACTGCGGTGGTTCACCAAACTTGTTGACATATCCATTGGGACATATACTCAACAACAAAAGTTCCTGTGACGCCAATATTCTAGTGTATTTTTCAAACAAGTAAAGTTGACTTTTATGCAGGCCCCATGC
The DNA here is from genome assembly GCF_022045235.1 of Haliotis cracherodii. Classification (NCBI taxonomy): domain Eukaryota; kingdom Metazoa; phylum Mollusca; class Gastropoda; order Lepetellida; family Haliotidae; genus Haliotis; species Haliotis cracherodii. The sequence goes on from NW_027266319.1 coordinate 37,121,602, forward strand.
ATTTCACTACCCAAGAATGAGTATAAAAACATGTGCGTTACCGGTATTCCATATGTATTGTTTAGCATCGTGCTGACAACAACCACTCAGAAAAACAACAAAATTACGCAATTATTCAACATTAAGAAACGCCACGCCTGTCCGAAAATGAGGGTCTGTGCGCCATAGGTACGCTTGGAGCATGTTCGAGTCAACGTGATGTTGCAAGACAATTTAACGTCCACAGAAACACCATTTGGTGGGGGCAATCTAAATGAAATTCAAGGCGATTGTGGTTATCATTCATAGTTGCTTTTGGTACATTTCCTACTTGTATGTAGAAGGTTTGACCCACCAAGAGCAAAGGACCTTATAGATACAATGGTGCTTTGACGTCATTAAGATGGGCGTTTGACCGTAAAAAATGTTTACGGACTGTAAAAAGAATCCTATTTATTTTCTCGTTAGTTCGTAATGTAATAAAACATTATTTCAAAACATTTCAGCATGCATGCCTACTTTCAATTAATCAAACATTACATTTACAAACTTCAATTATTACATAAACAGTTATAAGTCTGAACATGGGACTTGCAGAAAATTAGTCCAAAGATTGATGCCATGTATTGATGCCATGGATCTCTGTCATAAAAGCGTGTGAATTTGTGTGTTTGTGATCTTAAGATACTGTAGACCTTTTAAAGTATATGAGAAGTCAAAATATTAGTTTTCACCCTTAAGTTCCTTTCTATCATGGTTGGTCACAATCAAAACAATAATGATAATAATTAATAAATAAAATATATTATACAGCAAAACTACCAACATTATCCTTGCGCATTTTAACTTGTATTCATTGTGTAATGGGTTTTTAGATTGAAATTCAAATGCTATGAAATATGTATAATCAACCTTCAATTAGATAAACATGAACACATTCTGTCTTACATGAGACATCGTTATACTTTATGAACAGGATGAATATATTTTCAATAATAATCAGTTTGCAGTGATGGGTGTTTTTCTGAGAATTGTGACAGACAGTGTCAGTGCCTAAACAGAACTGAAATATGTGACAAGATCACTGGTTACTGTTCTAGTGGATGTAACCCGGGATATTATGGTACCGACTGCCTAAGAGGTACGTGCTGAGAAATAAAGATCATTTCATAAGAGTGAGTGAGTGAGTATGTTTTTACGCCGCTTAAAGCAATATTCAGAGTTTCAGTACAGTGAATGTACCTGTAGCTTAATCTGTTTGTGATCTTTTTCAATGCTTTTTAAAAAAACGTCTCGACACCTCGAATACACTCACAAGTGTGTTCTGCACTATTACTATAGCACTGCGTGTTACACAGTATCAAATGGTATATCAATGTATTATCTTTTATGTTACCTAAGCAGGTAATTTTATAAAAAAAACATGCAAGTTCGTATAATATTCATTTTGGAAAGTCAAACCATTCCGTAAGACAGATCATCGATATACCTGAAGCATCAGTTACATTTCTTGACCAAACTGACTTGTTTTTATTTTTCCAATCCAAGCAGAAAATCCGTTTTATATAAATGAAGAAGCAGATCAGCAAGGAGGGTGTGCACCATTGGTGCACCTAAATATCCCATCCCCAAATTTCACACAAATGTGCTATCTATGAGAAATTCCAGCATTTCACATATTGTTTTAGAACTACAGATGGCATTTGTATTAATTTTCAACAAATTATCCCGAACCTTTGAACATAAAGGTGTAGCTTTATCTGTAGTCGCCGCGTTTAGTGACAAATACCCATGGATCAATGAATTAGGTTTGTTGTGTGGTTGTAAAATCAAAGGTATTTGACATGATCGAGCGTTCTACTATCCAAAGATGGCAAAGATTCAACAAATCCTTCGGCCTTTATGCAGCATGTTTATACATGTTTGCAGCATGTCCAGATGGGTTCTATGGTAACAACTGTTCCTCCCAGTGTGGAAACTGCCTAGATGGTGACATCTGCGACAAGACAAACGGAACTTGTCCTGGAGGATGTGCACCAGGATGGCAGAGTGACACTACATGTCTGCAAGGTGAGTATGTATGGTTTTAGGTGAATGTTAATCTTGCAGAATATGAATATGTGATTCTTTTGCAATGTGTATGTGTTTATAGCATGCCCAAATGCTTCCTATGGTATCAACTGTGCATCCTCGTGTGGAAACTGTGTAGATGGTGACAGCTGTGACACAAAAACAGGAACCTGTCCTGGAGGATGTGCAGCAGGGTGGATTAATGACGGCACATGTCTACGTGAGTGCCAATGACGCTTACTGCAGATATGTTAAACATGTATTCTCGCCTACAAGGTCAATGAAGTAGAATTCGATACTTATCCATTTGAGGCTTGTGACAATGTCAATCATAACATGAACTGTTATGCAAGTGTCATGGGGTTTTACATTCGCATAATATGTCCAGATGGACTTCAGTTGGTTATCACCTTTGTTTAGGCAATGGTAAGTGCGATACAATGGAAGGAAGAAAGCAGAGGATGACAAGGTGAAAATGTTTGCTCAGAACTTACAGTGTATATTCAGGTAACTTAGAACTGTGTGTATTGAATCCCCTCCCATTACGTAGTTCGCATACTCCACTTAGCGTGTAGCAACCGAGTTAAAAGAATCATTTTAGAACATGTTTAATGCTAATACTGCTAGCAAAACATACACAATGCAACTACATACCATTAACATGTAGCTTTCATAATGCATTATTGATGTTTGGTGCGTTAGATTCCCATTTATCTGTTCATCTAATCCTTACAGAAAAGGATTCCAACTGGGGTATTCCTGTAACAGCGACCCTTGGTGCTTTGCTGATTTTCACAGTGATTGGGGCAACCATATACAATAGACGGTAGTATAAGTTGCCTTCAAAACACAAAGAACCACACATTTTCGAGCGTGAACGAAAAGCTCTTTCATTACTCACCCGATAAGGATTCTACAGTTCACTACACCTACTGCTCTATTTCAGACTGAGAATCAAAATATTATCTTAACGGGGCTATTATTACTTGATTGGTTGAAAGGTAATCGATCACCAAAACAACCTAAAATTAAAGAAATACGCCCTTTAGAATACATTTACTAGCCTCAAGCACTCCTTGATTTATTTAGTAGACATTTGCATATTGTAAAGCATGGATCAGTTTGTTTGTTTCACGGTAAGTTTCAGTTACTTTGACTAAACAACGTTTTATTGTGCACGACAGGTTGATGAAAGAACTGGAGAACTTAAGTCCAAGATATCAGAGGGACGATATGTTGAACTTGATCTGAGGACAAAGATACCACCAACAGACAGTACCTACGAACACATCGATATTGCTACGCCTTACAATACAGTTGATCACGTTCAGGATGAAAATTGATGGTGTTATCTACCTCGGAGGAAAGGGTGCAGATCTGCAGAAATGTACATATATAACCTATGATGCCTTATAGTGTCCGTGTATTCACTGAAACAAACTTATGAATAAACATAATCATAATCATAATAATTATAATAATTTTGCTTGATAGAACCTCACAAGCTTCGGTAATCAAGATCAAGAGATAATACAGATCGTGTGGTCGAGGGGAAGGTTGGGCAGTTCTGGTTTGAAGAGGGAATGTAAACGGTAAACCGCGATAATGTCCTTACTCACCTTTGTCTATCACTGAAACCGTTCCCCTGAATATTCCGACAACAAGTCTGCAGCAATCTATAAGCTCCGCGATGTACCTGATCCCGTGTGCTTCGGATCATTGTCTTACATAAACCGGCCGTGAACCGTAAAATATTACACATTTTGCCTGATTCGTCATCACAGACAGTTAGGCATCCTTTGTTTAATAATGTCCCAGCTGATCAGGCTGACCCTCACTGTTCACAGATGCGTTAACAAAACTTCCTCACTGTTAATATTTTTTTAATCATTTCAAAACCTTTTTCTTACGCTATTTGATACTTTTTGATACATGTGTACAATCAAAAGAAACGACTAAAAGTGATGGGATGTACACTTAACTTATTATCAGAATATAACAGGACACAATTGTTTGCTGGATATATGGGAATCTACGATTATAAAATAAACCCGGGTGGTCTCCACAAAAAAGAGGTATCAGAATTAGATCTGCAACGAGGGGACCACGTGTGCAATTGCAGGTACATAGTATACACATTTCAATCACTGTCCTTTGAACTTTGTTTTTGATCCTACTCTCCGTTAATTGGCTACAGCCTTTGTGTCAAATTATGTACATAACTAAAGCAATCACCTGATTCATGTCACGCCACTCTATGTATTCCTACACCTGAATTTTTATCAATCTCGTCATTTTTGTCTGCTTTGGCATATGCAACTGTTTGGTTAAACTACTGTACATGTTTTCGTTGTACATTTTTTTCTGTTCATTGACGTATGAATCGATATACCATGTAAAAAACAAATCCACATGATCCGAAATTACCCTTCTTTACATATGAACACAACAATCATGGTGGTTTTACTTCTATCCCTGTGAGCCCTTGCGATTGTAATAAAGTTATTTTGTTTCCTTTATTTCAAGTGTCTATTATCACGCGATACTGACTAACTGCATTCGCATCCATCTGTCATTAAACATTACACACATTAACTGAGTGACTGACTATAACTGAGGTTGAATGATTAAGTTATGTTGCCTACTGTAATGGATATATTCATCTTTTCTCTGCACAGTTTTGTCAAATACTGCCACATGTAATGAAGTCATAACTGGGCACAAGGTGAAAGGCGATACGCAGTGATTCAGCTTCAACAGTATCAATCGTGTTACAGATTGCTCCGTTCCTTTCGTTTCAGGTGTTAGTTTACGATGTGTGGTTCTGCATTTCGATGTGTAATGTCACGTGCACAGGAGAGCTTTTGTTTAAAGATAGATCTTGGTCCAAGGTGGTAAAACTATCGTCAACTTATGACATCCATTAATTACCATTTCCGTTTCGATTTTCACCATTTCTCAAGTTGGAGAGGCAAAATTAATACCAACTATAGAGATGAAATAAGAAATATAATCTCACTCTTGCTGCCATTAAATATATATGTATGGTTAAAATATACAATGAAATACACAATTACATAAATACATAGATATGCAACAGTTAAGATGTGAAATGTATAGAAATATTCAATAGTTAAGATATGAAATATACAGAAAATATTGTATAGTTTCTGCACATTTAATATGTTAACCATTGTCAATATGTCCTTTTCTCGATGTTTTTTTTACCTAATGGGTACACTATGCTCACTGTTTGCCATACACGGTTTGGGGACAATTTATGCAAACACAATACTACAGTTGATGCAGCATATCGAAAACATGATCTGTAGATATACGTAGAGGCAGAGAGGCGCGATTTAGCATAAAGGATAAATCACAGACCAATACAATGCCAAGGAAATCCTTGACACTTGGGCAGACATGGTAAGTAATCAGAAAGATAAGGGGTGTAGTGGTAGTTTAGTAAACAGCCGGAGACAGTGTGACAGATTCAGTGTTCCTCGGAACCTTTAATTGTGGCATAATTAAAAACTTACAAGGGAAACAGCACTGTACGTAAAAGGAAGAGAACCTTACAACGATAAGGTATAGAGTAGAGTCGACTATGATGATAGCCAGTACCTTTCCCCCTCCACTTGCAGTGACCAGGCGTCTAAGCCATGTAAAGAGATGTAAGGGTTACACAATATACATGACGACGAACGTTAGTATACAGATTGCCATCTTAGTGTTGGTATAAACTCTTACAATACACATGAGGTTCCCATTGCCAAAATGATTCTACTGTAATTTGGGGAATTCATTCCAATGTCAACAATACCACTAATATGAGCATATACATGTGCATATGGTATATCAATGTCTATAGCCTTCCTCTAAATTCCCCAACGGGTGGTTTATTTAAATCGGTTAAAAACGAACATTTGCAACATAATTTGGTAATATAGTTGCTTATCAAGAGCGATTCATCCTCATTTAAACCTGAGTAAGTCAAACTACTACTCATACTACTACTACTACTACTACTACTACTACTACTACTACTACTACTACCATACTACTACTACTACTACCATACTACTACTTCAACTATATAGTACAGCTTTCCAGGTACATACACCTGCTTAAAGGCGGTTACAGAAATAGATAGCTGGGTTATTTGCATTATGCTATTGTCAATAGGACCTTGAATATACATACCAAGGCTCTTTAGACTGACCCAGATCAAACATACATCGACACGCCTTGAAGTGAAGGTCGTTAATGTAAATCTAAGTAGTAAACATGGAAAGATGTAATTGTTCGTCAGCTGACGATGCACAGCAGAACTCCAGCGATGCCACGGCGGCCTTTAAACAAACCAGACAATCAAATGATGGCCCAGAAAATCAAGTGACACGAGTTTCTAGAAACTAGAAACGATATTCACTTTGAATTACATCTGTGTATAAGTGTAGATATTTTGCTGCTTATAAGTAATGAAAACCTTAACGAAATAGCTTCGCTTTGCACCACAGTGTGTGCGTGCGTGCGTGCGTTGGGGCGGGGAAGTCATGTCTCTCCACCCAAACATGTGTTTTGAAGTTGACTCATCTTGGGTGGTGAAACTAACAGTCCACCAACAGAAATATTGGTACAGTTAAATTAACAATAGAACGTCAACGCACAGTGCATTTTAATGGCAATAATGGGAATAAACAAGGGTTTGAATCATCAGATATTATTAGATCATCTATATACACTGTACAGCTGAGATAAATCAATGTATCGATTTAGGGAATGTAGCCTCGAACGTCAATTTTGTCTGAAAACATCTTCATCATTGAAAGTTCAAACATTTATGCTTCAGGAAACATCCACATATCATGGTAGAACATAGCAAAGCATTAGTTTTCACGGACAAACTATATACTACTCAAAATAAGTTAAAGAACACCCGATTCTTTCAAATGCCATAACAGATTAATTAAAGTCATGTGAAGGAGTCGATGTTCTTTAAATTCTTTTGAGTAGTATTGGCTGCTCAAAAACGATTGTTGTGGGGCCTTTATATGGTGGCATAGGTATTCAACAGACGCTTTCCCGTGATGACGTTTATCACCAATTCTTGATATTTGACATGTCGATATGAAAACTATGCAGACAGGGTATTGCAGAAACAAGGTATAGCAAAGTGTAAATTAATTCAGTTATATGGAGAATACCCGATAACAGGTGTACCTAGGATATCTGAGAATCGTTTTGTTTATAATCAACCCAAAAGCAAACAATGTTTGCACAGATCATGCAGGGAAGTGACAAACACAATGCCTCGATCATGTGAATCTCCTTCACTCAATCCACTTCCTGGTAGCCTACACATACATGTAGACTCCTGAACTGACATTGCATTGTACAGTTGTGAGGCGTTAACGTGAGAGGTGAGTACCACCATGGCGCTGTTCACTTCACTGTAATGTCGTCTGTATATATGTGTGTCAGCATTCCATGTGATTAACACTTAATAAATGTGCCTCTCCTGCTTTATTATCCCTCACGTCGATTATCTGCTCCTTTTCTCCTAGTACTGATTGTTATATTTCCCCACTTTTGAAAGCGATTGTTCGGCCACTGCGTTTATTTACGAAGGCCAGTTACATCTATGGGGAACAACTCACTAGGCACGTCCCTCTAAACGTCATCAGGTTGTTTGAGTCTCCAGAAATGACGACATGATAAAACAATGTTTTATTGTGAAAGAAACCACGCTTCGTCCTACATTGTTCTTTGCGCAGCTATCTTATATATATTATGTTAACTATGTTTTCCTATACTGTCCTGTCTTACCATGTAATTGCTCTAGATTCATGGGCAGCTTTTGTAAACCCATGATCACATTTCAACTGCACTGCACCTCGTTCAAGTATCTCTTCACGGGCTTAAACGGGTAAGTTACACAACCGCTCTATACTATGTATCTTCCTCAAACATTTTACTTGAAGGGGCGGTCGAGTAGCCTAGTGGTTAAAGCGTTCGCTCGTCACGCCGAAGACCCGGGTTCGATTCCCGACATGGGTACAATGTGTGAACCCCTTTTCTTGTGTCCCCGCACTGATAATGTCAGCTGCTGTAATATTGCTAAAAGTGGCGTAAAACCACTCACTACTTGAAAATACAGTTTGAACATGCTCGGATAGGGTGATAAATGTGTGTGTTTAACGATTTGTTAATATGTACAAAATCAGCTTTTAAAAATTGACCACATCTTATGATCCTGGTAATCTGTCTCATGGAACTACAATGTGGATTGTGCACGGGCTGGTTTGGCGAGTGAATGTATGTGGGCCAATATAAAACAGAACATAAAGATGTTAAAATCTCACAAATGTGCGTTTGAGCAAGTTAAGGAATCAATGAAAAAGTCCCTGAAACTTACATAACAGTTTGAGAAACAACAACAACAACAACAATAATAATAATAATAATAATAAACACAGTTTTCGTAAACGAGCCAAGGAAGTGTTACATAATCTCAATGTCAGTGTTGATTTACTGCTTGACGGTACAGAAATGAGTGTCAACTAAGCAAAGTACCATATCAAATCGGCCCAGACACAAGAGAGGTTGAACGACCACTCGAGTATATGTACAGTGTGTTGAGAAGATCAGCAACCCAACAGAGTCCTTCGCTTGGATGAAGTCGGCTGGCCTGAAAAGTGAAACAAAAGGCTTTCTGTTTGCTGCTCAGGACCAGTCACTTCCCATTCGAAACCGTCAATGTGTGATTCTGCATCAAAATGTTAATAAAATGGAGATTATGTAATGAATTTGATGAGACTGTCCAACACATTGTCAGTGGATGCCACGCTTTGGCACAAACACAGTATCTTAAGCGACATGATGGTGTAGCTCGATCATTTTATTACGGTCTTCGCCATGCTTGTGGTTGAGACACAGAGGTCCATCCATGGTACGACCCGGAATATGTAGAGGGTGTCATGGAAAATGATGAAAACAAACTTCTTTTTGATAAATCCAATTAAATCATTTATGTCGTTGAATTTTCTGTCCCTTTTGACACTAATGTGATTGACAAGATTGAGGAAAAACATGGCAAATATGCAGACCTCGGTTGCGAAATGTCACGCTTGTATCCCAAGTACCAAGTTGTCGGGCTCCCCATTGTCCTCGGTGCCTTAGGTTTGATACCTCCACATCTGTTGACTAACATCGGGTGAGTACCCGGGTTTGCTGCCAGGAATACAGCCCTTCTGTCAATCTGGGTAATGCAGAAGGCTGCAGTGTTGGGGAGTCTTCACATTCTCCGAAAAGTTCTGGGTGGGCTTGACGAGGCAGCTCTTACTGGGAGAAGTCGCTGTCTGGACTGCGGTTAAAGGGGGAAAGGGCCCTGAGCTGATGATTATCCAATCCAGCCTGACTGTGCCATGGTCACCCAACCGTTCTCTTCTGCATTTTTTATTTTAATATGTAAATAATAATCATAATAATAAAGAGTCGATTGTCCGATTCCGACCATATCATGAACATGTGTATGAATCCAAATGGTGAAGATACCAGGTGTTCGCGAAAAGGTGGGAGTATCGTATAATTGTGGAGAAACCTTTTCTCGACATACATCCAGTTTAAAAACGGATACATTTACAGTTCCACCACATTTCTCATAATGTCTTAGAAACAAAAATGATAGATGCGTTGTATTCCTCACATGATTCACTTCCTGGCTGCTAACACATATGCGCCAGTAAAGACATACAAGAGGCACTGTGAGGTGTTGATGTTGGAGGTGAGTTCTTTCTGTACATGTTGTTATTTAGTCACCAGTATAATGTGTTAATTTGGTCATTCGTGAAAAGGTTTCAAAAAGTGATCAGGAATGTTTAAACAATCTGCTTAAAATATGTATACATCCAGTAGCTACAATGCATAATATCATTTTAAATCCTATTAAACGTATTTCCCTATCTGTTTTCCATCATCAAACGGATACGTCCTGATATAAATCAGCTATTAGTATACTCGCATATTCAGTCACTCACCATCTAAGTGAGGGGGTTTTGTTTAACGCCGCTTTGAAAAGTGTTATTGCAGAATAGTTTAATGGTTTATATGACCGTATGTCAGGTTTATCTGGGAGAAAAGCCCCAACCTAATGCAGGTCTTAGACGTTTACCACTTTAGTGACATCAACCGACACATGTGTGGTGCTGACAAACTAAAGTACATTATCAGAGAGGTGAGGTGAGGTAAAATGGGCTTTTACGTCGCGTACAAGATAATATAGCGACGTGCATGCACGTGTGTGTGTGGCCGCTTGTACTAGTCCGGACTGATGCCGATTTATAATGCTAGCCCACTGAGATACCATGCCGCTGTTTAACATGAATACCCCACTCAGACACAGTATACTGACTCCGAGCCGACCAGTCCTTGTTTTAGCCCCTTAATACCGAGCGCCAGGCAGGCTAACAACAAGTATCATCTTTTTACGTCTTTTGGTATGACACGGCCTGGGATCGAACCCGGGACCTTCCGCTCTCCGGGCGGACGCACTACCACTAGACCACGGAGGGGGTCCATTATCAGAGAGAACCAGGACACGAACGCGCGACCATAGGTCTTTGGCATACCTAAAGGACGCAACGCTGCTTCCTTTCCACGATAACATCTTCATCATGTATTAGTTCGTTTGGAATAATGTTGCAGAATAAAAACTATTTTGGCCTCGTACCTTTCGATAAAAGCATACAACGACACTCGTCGAGAAAATTGGATTTTTCAGGCTCCTAAATTCTCATACTTTAATCGACGTGTGCTGTCAATTTGTGATAAAACACATTCTGGTAAGTTTCGCTATTTATGTGATCAGTATTTCAGCAAGTTTCTTGTTGTCTTTTCAGTTAGGTATCCGACATGGGTTTGGTCTGGATAGGACTGCTTGTGGCCTGTGTCGCTGTTACACTCACTGGTAGGAACGTTATTCACAGAATGTGAAATAAGTATAAATATTTGACTTACCTATAGGTTGGATTCACAAACAGTTCCTTTTCCAGAAGCCCTGTCATTATGTTCACTGTTGTGTTAATAAGTAATGACCATTATAAATCAAGTGAAGGTACATTTTTTCAAACAGATGCTGTTTGTCACTGTAACACTGCAAGCGCCTGTGCCGTGTTCCCCTCTACTCCCTGTAGCCAGGTCGGCAGTCCGGACAGATGTCTGGAGGGATGGTTCGGCCAATACTGTCAGAAACGTGAGTGCCAGGTCGATGAGTAGATGTGATATCACGGATACAAGTAACCGATCATTGTGATACTGATCATGTGTTTATATTTTCAGAAAATATCGCGTTGGGAAGAACATGCAGCCAGAGTAGTACAATGTTCGGTCTACCAAATAACTACGGAGCAGGACTTGCTGTAGACGGCAGAGCCACCACAGATGCCAGGAGCATGCCACTAACATGTACCCATACACAGCAAGAGACAGATCCCATCTGGACTGTGAACCTGAACACTTCACGTCCTGAAACGATACAACACATCAGACTTTATCTACGTGACAACCGTGAGTACATCCACATATGAAGGAGTAAGGGTGATAATATATAATTGCAAAGTATAATTGTTGAGGAGTAGTTACTGTCAAGATATCTAACGAACTACGAGGAGCTACTTTTCACAGGGGAATTAATGTAATAGATCCAAAGTGAGCGACATTAATTATAATAATTATATATATTAATATTCCGAATTTCGAGTTGGTTATTCTCTTTCTTACCCATAATCAAATTTAGTGCCAATGTATACTTACGCAACAGTAAAAAAGCTTGTCATATGACGCTTGTCCTGTCTACCTAAACTAGTGCTAAAAACGCTAAGCTTGCAGCGCGTACCAACAGTGGAACCGGTTTATAAGCAGTCGATCATTTCTCATAGAAAACACATAAAAAACGTTCGTTGTTGCTTTTTTAACTTTGTCAAATGTTTGTAAACAATGATAGAATGTCAGTTAAAGTAAGTCACACGTGTTAAAGAAAGTCACACGCGTTAACGTAAAGATACAGCGGCTCAGTAGCCAATTTATAGTTTTCGAATAGTAAACTAGGACTGGGTTGTGCATGGGTGAACGTGGACTATTTATCATCAACCCCAATTCAGTAAGTTGAATGTAGGAATTTGAAATCAGAATCTAGACGTTTCGCCGTTCGTGTTCCATGACTGCGCGTTGATTACAAAATCAAAGGAAGAACGAATGGAAAGTAGTTCCGTCGACCAATGGAAAGCCGAATTATTTGTAGGAAAACTGTAATTCCCAAGAGCATTACCATCTATCCAGATTCGCTTATATGTATGAAAATCAAATAGGTTACCTAAAGGAGTGATATATATTTTTCATCAAATATTATATATAACAAGGTATAACTTGTACACATTTGTTTGTTGTTGTTTTTCCCAATAATGATGTAAAATACAACAACGAACACAACAGAATGGTAGAATCTATCACGAGTATGCACACTGAGAATAATTACTAATTCCAAAGTTAATATCTTGTTATACAGACAATTATAAAAGCTAATGCACATGTTTATAGATAATATAATGCAGATGCAATGTAACTTGAAAATGAATGAAATTAGTTTCCAAGATAACCACAGTCTTCAGAAGTGAAATATAGTGAAGTAATGTATATACCATTTCTACTAGTTTCTTTCCACAGGCTATTTACAGTGTATGCTCATAAAGTACTTGACAAAAAGCTACTTATTCTTTAAAACAACCTTCTGATAAAATTATCAATTAAAACCCAATTCAGCAAAACTGATTACATCAATTATGAAAACAATATTTTAAATAATGAACACTGCCTGGTGGTAATATTCCCAATAATTAGGTTACATTTTGGCATCGACGTTGTTTCATAGAATTAAATCTTCCTATTGTCATCAATAGCGCGTTTTAATACCAAGGTAATGTATTCTTTCAGATATTAAGGATATATGCTAAATTGAATTTGGAACCGAACGTACTTAGCATCATTACTTCTACAAGTAACATAGATCTCCATTGTTGTAGTAAGTTTAACTACATTATACTATGTTTTAAGTCTAATGTTTTCAGTGGTTTGTCTATCTGAATTCCGAAAACGCCGGTAGTAGTCATTACACTGTGTGTCAAGTTTGGTCCCCAAACACATTGTGATTTTTTGTTTTCGTATTACGTTACTCAGATTATTAACAGGCATTGAAAAGTGTCTAAGTCAACGTGAAGTGGGCACCCATAAATAACATCAGGCGTGCCTTGCAAGGTTTAGTTCTAGGGTCGGGGACAGCCAACAAACAGCTATCACAATAATTTCATATAATTTAAAACGCATTCACTGAACCCCATTTAAGAAGCGTGGGGCATGAATGATTAAGGGAGCGTGTGTTTATTGTTTAATTCCACTCAGCAGCAATTCAGCTCTATGGTGGCTACTGCAAATAATCAAGTCGTCATAACTATTATCGCAAACAACGATCCACGCATTCGAGGTATGATGCCACGCAATCAACCAAGTCACAGAGCCTTCCGTTTGGTCGTCTCTTACGACCAGCATAGGTTGCGGGGGACCCATTCCAACCCGGATTCCCCACGAGCGGCCTTCTTGAAATTGTGAAGTGAAGTGGCTGCTACATTTATGCAAGTACTCATAATGACATTTCTGGCTTCTCCTGAATTGATCGTGTTGCCTCATTCAGTGTCAATGGTTGAGTTTGCAGTTGTTATCCAGATCAGGAAATGGAGTAAAATGGGGCTTAACTATATTCAAGATTATTGCACTTACGTAGCGATGTCCTGGACTTGATCTCATTCTACATTCATTCTGTATAGTTCAAGACAGAAACAACGGCATGGAGACACTTGTGGGCAGCCAGATGTGCTACAACTGGTCGTCAGCTGAACATCCTCCTCCTATAGCTAACGTCTCCTGCCGTCAGCCACTGACAGGAACCAACGTCACTATACGGATACCTGGTTCCTCGAAATATCTTACTTTGTGTGAAGTGCAGATATTTGGTATGTCTTTGCGATCTGAATTCACGTATTTCGACATTTTGCCATGTGATGTGAACTATAAACTCTCACTATCCAAAGAGGGTAGAACTGAATTGTTTTTCATGAATTAGAGCTGAAACTGCTCTTATCGGTGGTTCACCAAACTTGTTGCACGTATCCTTGTGACATACAATCTACACTATAATATCCCTATTAAGTTATATGAGGTGTTTCAAAGTGATTATGATAACCTTTAGGTGTAACTTTGTAACTTTCCAAACATGTATGTTGAAGGTAGAAGTAACATATTTCAAAAGAATAACAATGAACAGTAAATACACCATATAGCAAAACTATCAAAATCTGCCTTGAACATTTCAACATATATTCACTGCTTAATCAAAAATTTACATTGGATTTATAGATCTTTCAACCTTAATGAAATATGTATAAATCAACGTGCACCTTGACAATAACATGAACATGTTCCATCTTCCATAACACACAGTTCTACATGTACAGGATGAATGTTAAACAATAATCAGTTTGGAGTGATGGATGGTTTTCTGACGATTGTGGCAAATTAAACAGTGTCGATGTCAGAACACTACCGAAATATGTACCAAGTCAAAGTGCAATTAGATAACAACATGAACACATTCCGTCTTAGAGAAGACATAGTTCTATGTAAATGGTGATGATGTATAAAGAACATTACTCATATTGTTAAACAGTAATCATATTTTAAACAATCATCAGTTTGCAGTGATGGCTGGTTTTCTCAAGATTGTGACAAACAGTGCCGGTGCCTTAGCAGTACTGAAATATGTGACAAGATCACTGGTCACTGTTCTAGTGGATGTTTCCCTGGATATGATGGTACCGACTGCCAAACAGGTATGTGCTGAAAATGGTATAAAAATAGAAGTAAAATTTCATGGAAGCCTTTTGGAGGTATCTCGTGTACGCTCAGGTTCATTCTAATTATATGCACACAAATAGCGTACGACTATAGTCAATGTGTCTGTTACATGATTAAAGACAGTAATCTGACAATCTATTACATTGATTAATGTCACCATAGCGTTGATGTCATACCATCTGATAACATTGTGACATTCACATAATGGAAGATACTTTCAACGTTGAGTTACCTCCACCACGTTGACAGGTTTGTACAGTCGAACCTCGCTTTTCTGGACATTTGTGTTTTCCAAATATGTCTGGATAAACATATAGATACATTGAATCGTGGTGCTATTTTGGGAATAAATTGTATCTAAAACCATCAGAAAGAAACCATTATATCATAAAGAATATATTCCAAAATCGCGTTATTTTAGTCGCGGCGTTTACTATAAATATTTGAAAATGATAATTTCCTGTTACCTTCTTGTGTTTCCATATGATAGTCTGGCTACAATAAAAAAGGATTTAACGAGTCAAAGTGTGGCATTCATGATATATTTTTGTCCATTCTCTGCCGACTAACGTTCCTTTCAAGGCGTCAAAAGCGGTTGGTGTAAATAATGATGAGTTGCTGCGATCACCCACAGTTTCGCTGAAATTACTAAACATTTGAAGACAGATATGTAACTATATATGGCCATTGCGTTTAGAGGCTGTGCAGCAGTCTGGCAGGGTTATATTTCATGTCAACTATATGAGTCATGTATGATTTTCAATGAAGGCTTACGAATACGATTACACCATATGTTCTTTATGTGTTTACTTGTATATATGTGTGCAGCATGTCCAGATGGTGCCTATGGTATCAACTGTGCCTCCCAATGTGGAAATTGTCTTGATGGTGACATCTGTAATAAGACAAGCGGAACATGTCCAAGAGGCTGTGCAGCAGGGTGGCAGAGTGATGCTTCATGTCAACAAGGTGAGTCTGTACGATTTTCAATGAAGGCTTACGAATACGATTGCACCATGTTCTTTGTGTGTATACGTGTATATATGTGTGCAGCATGTCCAGACGGTTCCTATGGTAGCAACTGTGCCTCCCAGTGTGGAAACTGTCTTGATGGTGTCAGCTGTAACAAAACAACAGGATCCTGTCCTGCGGGATGTGCAGCAGGATGGATCAGTGATGACACATGTCTACAACGTGAGTACCAATGATGGCTATTGCCGTTACATAAACATATGGAATTACCCTCAAGGTTAACCAGAATCCATAACTTACATGTACATATCTGATATTTTCGTAGCCACGTAATTCATCCGGTGGTTGTACATTGTCACCAAATGTCCTGACGGACTTAATCTTAATTAATAATATCTGCTTAGGCACTGTTAAGTTACGGGGAAACGACTGAAGGTGACAAGACAAAGATTTCTGCTCAGAACCTACAGTTGGTAATGATATACATCAGTGTTCTTAGAATTGTGTGTTTTGACGCTGACATTACTTATTTCACATACTGCGCTTAGCGTAACAACTTTCGTTTTGGCAACAAGTGTCAGTCTGAGTGTGGCCATTGCAAGTCCAACCTGCGATTTAGCAAAGACAATGGAACATATGAAGAGGGCTGCCAACATGAACCACACTGTCTAAATGAGGATATGTATTCAAATGCAGGCAGAATAATACTAATGCGAGAAAATCATGGTAATATGCTCCCATAATACTCTTGGATTGAAACCATAATGTAATGGACACCAGTGAGTGAGTGAGTGAGTGATTATGGTTTTACGCCGCTTTTAGCAATATTCCAGCAATATCACGGCGGGGGACACCAGAAATGGGCTTCACACATTGTACCCATGTCAGGAATCGAACCCGGGTCTTCGGCGTGACGAGCGAACGCTTTAACCACTAGGCTACCCGACCGCCCCTGTAATGGACACCAAACATACAGGTGTCAAATATCAAACATATTTGTACTTGAAATGATTATATATCTATTCTGACAGAGTGTGCCGTTGGAAACTGTACATCACATTGCGGATTATGTAGAGACTCCACGGCCAGTGACAAATACAGTGGTGAGACGATGCAACATATGTAATGAGATGATTCGATTTACCAACCTTTCCCTTTCCTGCATTGCATAAGCAACGAATGAGATATACTTAAGATTCTTCTTCTGTGTATCGCTTTTATGTTGCAAACAACACACGTGAAGGAAAATATGTCTTAGGATTTAATATGATCATAAAATGTCTGAATATTGTTTGTTGTTTAACACTGATTGCAAGACATTCACAATGCAGCTTAATTTCAATAACGGTTGTACATAAAGCTTCTTTGTGGTGTTTTCTAAGCAATGTGAACATTTGTCTGTTTCTCGCACCACAACAGGTGAGGGATGCAAATGGGGAATTCCAGTAGCAGCCACCCTTGCTGTGTTGCTGATCTTCACAGTGATTGGGGGAACCATACATATCAGACGGTAGTATAATTTGCCTCAATCATACAAAGAACTATACATTTACCATTGAAAAAGAACATTTCTATTATTACTCATCTGTTAGGGATTCTTAGGCTCAGTACACCTACTGATCTATTTCTCATTGTGTGTCAAAATCGTGTCTAATAAGGAATATTATAACTTGTTATGCTTAGACCTGGACCCGGTCATACATCGCAAAAATATCCTTACATTAAAGAAATATACCCTTCCCATAAGAGAAAGCATACTCACCTCAAAAATAGTGTTGAGGATTTTGTAAAACCGGTATCCTCTCGAAGATCAAGTAGACAGTTTGTTCACTTTTTATCCTCTCGAAATGCAGATCAAAGTTATGGTGATGGTGTAATATTATTGTGTCACTTTAATGGAACAAAATGTTAACATTTCAAAACATTACAAATTATCGGGTGCATATTGTTAAAAATCGGTTTTCCACACCATTATTGTTTTGACTGAGAATAACTTGTCAAATTGTTTTTCAAACTATATTTTTAAGGTACTTTGGAGGTATGAGTTTTACGGTTGTCGTCCCTTCGTAATTCCCGATGTTATGAAAACTAATGTTGGTTCATGTACTACATATGTTTAGCGATGCAGCTTCTTCGACACATTGAATGATCTTTAACATTAGTCCCGTACTAAATAGCCAAAGTTATTTTGCATGTCAGACTGGTGAACCAACTGGAGAGCTTGAAAACCAAGATGTCAGAGGGACACTATGTGAATCTTGATGAGAGGACAAAGGTTTCAGCAACAGAAAGTACCTACGAACATATCGACAATGCTACTCCTTACTACAATACAGTTGATCATGTTCAAGATGAAATCTGATGGGTTTACCATCCATGATGGAGGAGAGGATGTTACACTACAGATATATATATTACCAAGGGGTACCAGGTGTAAAGGTGTCATATTAAATTCATGTCTTATATTTTAGTTTTTTTCACTGAAACAAAATTATATACATAGAAAATAATCAACCTATCCTACATTACATACACTTTTCATTAAAAAAATAATGTTTTAGATCTCGATTGATGTAACTTATAATTTGTGTAGTATCGACTTTCGTCTGATGAACTGGAGAAAATCCCCGATCAAGGAAAATCAATCAGGCCTTTAAAGGTTCATACATACAGTATACAAAGAGAAACTTGACGAATGCTGACTTCTGTACTTCTTGTGGTTTCAGGTAGACAAGATGTATATTGATTCTGTAGCGCGTTTCGTTTCCCTTAAAATCTAATATATTTGTAAAAGGAAGTTGAAGTTAAAGGTAGCTTACCAATGCTGATGAGGTTGTGTGGGTGGGGTTTAACATTTAGAATTTCTCAGTTCTGTGATTAAAACTATGCTTATCCGACGTCGTTGCTGTATCTACATCAATTAAATCTGCATGTCCGCCACGTGGTAAAGAGTAGATTCATTTATTTATAGTCTTTATTCATTAGGTAATGTAGGCCACAGGCCCATTATACATTACAGAGTATACAGTGAGAGAGAAACATTATAATACAAATTTTAGGTGATTTACACAAGACGTAGTTTCATTGCTTTGCAAGTGAATACGGCTAGATTTTGAATGATGAATACATTTGATGCCATTTAAGTATTAAACGTATGTATGGAGGGGTACAGGTAAAACGTTTTGGGTATATATTTTCATCTTAAATGTACATGTCGATCACAAATTGTTATAAAATGAAATTCATCTTCAATTTGATTTTGATTGCAAGCCAGACACAACCGTTCAGATTTTAACTCGTTTTTATACCTCCCAGTCTCATTTCGGACCCGGAGGGAACAGCATCTAAATTGCGCAAGGGCACGTCTATATTTAAAAATTTATAATTCTTTTAAATATGTTTCAAAGCCGAAATTTGTTTTGAATAAACTGTAAAGAGTTGATTTTGAGCTTGATGAAAGAGCTGCGTGCCAATTTTGTGCATAAGATTATTTTAGACGGAATATAAATTCCGACAGAAAGTTAGAGATATTACTTTGAAGTTATAAATTGTTGTTCCCATATGTAACCAAAACCAGTAGAAAATAGGATGTGTTTTACTTTTGATGCCCAGTTAGTTTTTCCATTACTACAGCCTAACAATAATAAGTTATAACATTTCTTTACCAAACCTTATTCAGGCATATCAATCTTTTCAAAACAATACTTAACAACACGTTTAAATGCAAATATGTAAATTGGTTATCTTCCGCATTCTCCTCCAACAATGTGGTTTGAGGATGACTGCTTAACACATAAAAAACTCTTACAGGCAAACATTTGTACAACCTCTATTTCTTCGTAATTATGAACACCCCAAATATCAGACCCATACAATAGAATTGGGCTGATTTGGAATCTCAGAAAAGCTGACGAATTGCCTTCCTCGGAGGGGGAGACGTTAGATGTTTCCACTGTTTTTTACTCCTATCTAATTTTTAACTTATCCATGGTTACAAATCGCTCAGCAAAATCGCAATGTAAATGCTCACGATAGTTCTGGAATCAGAAACCTTGGAACCCATCGTTCTGAAACCTTCGTCATGCCCAGTTCATTCCTCAGAATGGAACCCAACACCCATCCATGTTTACAAATCGCTCAGCAATATTAGCTGGGAATGCTCAAAAACGACGTAAATTCTCACGAGAGATCAGGAGTCAGAAGACTTGGAATCCTGCGTTCTGAACAATTTTTCACGCCGTGAAGTGTACAGGGTCGTTGATCACACAACATCATTTTCATCAACAGAGAATACCTAGTCAATATGATGCCTGCAGAAGCATGCTGCCTAGGTATGTAGTTCGTTCAAATGCAGATGATTAAACATGGAAAGTTGTACTGGAAACATTCAAACTGTAAAGTGTGTACCATACATCCGTCGTAGTTAGGCTCAGAGGTTCTCGTCGTCCCCTTGTACATGTAGTTCGCAAAGATTATGGTTTGCATGCGGGAAGTGATGCGGCTCTATGTTTATAATTACCTGCAGCATTCTTTGTACTTTTACGCTCCTTATTTCATTATAAGGACACAGGGACATTTTCGTGTTGATGACTCATTCAAAATCATCGTTGATGATATGATAAGATATAACACTCGTTCCCTTTTCCTATGAAGTTTTTGTCACTCTTGAAAAACGTTTTCACTGTAAAAGAAAACTTTATCTGAAAAAAGGAAGATCGTTTTATATCCTATAATTACTTTGAATCGTTAGTTTAATCAAAACGATTTCTGTGTTCGTAATTGCATTAAACAATGATTACACAATTCTAGCAGAAACGTATTTTAGAAATTGTGCACGCGTGAGCAACACATTTAAATCATCATATACATGTATGATATAGAGGATATTTCATGTGTCGAGTGAAATATCTCCTTTCCCCCCGTCACGAGATGAGAAAAAAAGATATTTCACCGGATACATAGAATATCCTATTTATTTTATAGTTTGTTTGTTGTTTAACGCCACACTCAGCAATATTCCAGCTATATGACGGCGGTCTGCAAACAATCGAGTCTGGACCAGACAGTCCAGTGATTAATATCATGAGCATCGATCCACGCATTTGGGATCGATGACATGGATCAACCAAGTCAGCGAGCCTGACCACCCGATCCCGTTAGTCGCCTTTTACGACAAGTATAGTCGCCTTTTACGGCAAGCATTGGTTGCTGAAGACCTATTCTATCCCGGATCTATTTATTTTATACTTTTTGTGTCGTTGTCAGCCAAACGAAAGTAATAAAAAATGTTGAATTGACGTAAAAAGGAAGTCAAGAGTTCGTGTACGGGAAAGACACTTTCGATAAAGGACGTAGCTCTTGTATGACAAAAGTTCCTTGAAAGTGTTATATTCACTGCATTGAAATATCAAGACTCAGTGTTATATTCACTGCAGTTAAAAATCAAGTGTTATGTTCACTGCAATGAAAATATCAATGCAATGTCATTTGAAACAGCCACCTTCTCCCTTTCCTATTTGTAGGGATTCGTAAGATGCTTTTGTATCTATTCTATATTTATATTTATATGTATTATGTTATTGAAATAGTTTTGTACCTCTGAATCGGCTCTGATGACGCCGATAGCGGCTTGAATTTAAATAAAAGTTCAGTTCAAGTAACGTTGTAGTTCTTTTTCTCATACATTTCAAAGATTGACAGGTCCTATGTACTTTGTTTGATGTCACTCTCTGTTGATTGGCTGTTTACGTTGTGGGCGTGTCAATATATGTAGATAAATACCGATCACCCGATTCATGTCACGCCTCAGAATGTGTTCCTAAGCGTGTAATATTTAACAATCTTGTCATCTTTGTCTGCTATGATGTATGTAATTGTTTTTGGTTAAACTGTTGTTGATAATTCATGTTTTTGTTGTCGAAATTAATTAAAAGGATTGACTTCGGTTAATTGAAGAATGAATCGAAATCCCGATGTGCAAACTTTTGTTAGACTCATACAGATGTCACATCGGTTTTTCGATTTATACATCAATGAATCGAAAACAACCCTCACCAGTATGTATACGAGACTATAAGAGATGGGCACTGGTGGAAATTATTGATAAATTCAATTATTGAGTTATTTGAATGTGGCTATCGTTGAGCTCTATATTTACAATACCGTGGCGTTGCATCTGAGCGCAACATCTAATCACAATTTGCTGTTCTCCCACACTCTCTTCATCGGTTTCGAGGGTGGTGGACGCTCTGCCGATCCACTTGGTGATCTAAGCATCCAAGGAGAAATTGCCTGTGATGGTAGAGTAGGTAACTCAATATCTGGTGTAGCCACCCCGTACACATCCGTGACGTCTCCTCATACTCATGATCAGATGCCTGAGGGATTTGTTGCAAAGCCTGGGTTAATTCTTGGAATTTCTTTACTGAATGGTGCCTGCATCCAACTCAACGTGCCCTATGTAAATGATCTCACAGATGCCAAGGCAGAGTCTAAATGGCGTTGTTCTGGAGATGGTCAGTCACAGTTCTTGCTTGCTGGGGACGGGCATTGTCGTCCACAAAGACAGGAAGTGTGGCACGTGCATGGTTACAATGTGGTCCATTTAATTTCCCCTAAACTATGATCAATGTGTACAGTGAAAGAAGCAGCATCTCCATACTATCACCGAGCCTCTACCGTCTGCGACTGTTTCCTGAATGTTGGCTAGATGGCAAGATGTTCTTCTTTGCCTTAAGACTCGAGTCCTCCCATTACTCTCATTAGACAATGAATGCTCCTTTCACGACCTCAAGTTCCAGTGTACTCGAGCCTGACTCCATGCTAGTCATGCGGTCCCACATGTGTTGGGGTAAGAAGAGCGGATGCCTTATTGGTCTTCTGGTCCTTAATCCTGCCGCATCCAGTCAACGTCTGATGGGGCTAAGCGACACTCTTTTGTTGATAAGCCAGTGATGACGAAGAACAGTTGAAGTGGAAGTGAGCAGCCGTTTTGGTCTGGCATACAAGGACCTTGTCCTCCCAGGCACTGGACGTCCTTATCTCGGCAAGCCCCTCACATGTCCAGTCAATGTCTCTTTCTTTGATTTATGGTCAACACGATAGCAATAGCCCGACATGACATGCCAATTTCGTGCATGCCAATGATTTGCCATCTTTGAATTTCTGGGATAGTACGCTTTGGCATTTCCGTTATCATTGTTCCAAAGAACAGTTGTTAAGGGCATTTAAGGAGGCTACCATTCTACAGGCAGATGATGTGGCAACACGCAGTGTACCATTTGAAAATCTCTTCATTGAAAATGAACTCGCAATTACAATGTAACTTTGGTTTTGCGATACTTAAACGAGTGGTATGTATATAATATATATTTCATTTACAGACAAGGATTATTTCATCAACTCAGTTTACTTCATCAATAATGGGTGACTGACCTAGCACATTTATCAACGAGTTGTTTTTGCATATATTCCGGTTTACTGAAGATCTGCTGTTTCAAGTTATAGATGTCGCAATGCGTTCGCCTGTGATGTGTTGCTGTGCCACTGTGAAGATGATAAACAAACTGAAGGTTAGTGTCATCAGGAACTTCTCTGTTTCGTATGGTTCGGTCGCAAGGCACAAACATTGTCAGGCTGGCTGTTCTATTCTTGGTGGCTTCCTTCAGAGAGACTATGCATATTTAGAACAACAACACGTGAAAACTTTGAATCCCTGGTCCAAAGGATATGTGTTACAACCAACGGCCGCCATGGATTAAATATCATGCATTACATAAGACAGTAAGCTACATGCCATCAACAATACAACTACACCCGATACTGAAATCTGCACAGGTGTATGGGATTAATGCTCCTTCTTGCCAGAACTGAAAACACACCTGGGAGAGGGGATGAATAAATACTAAGCAGGTTTGTGTTTCATGGTACGTATTTCTGGATATCACATTTAAAATGCGTACCTTATGACCACAGATATTTACCCCCGTGTTATCATACATATAGTCTAGCCTCATCTAGTGAAACACGCACAAATACTTAATACATGAATTAAAGACATATATTAAATATATCATGTTGAATAATATATAGCCCAAAAAGATGCAAGCGATATTAGAAATTATATGATGAAAGGAGATTAATTAAATCCAGTAGATAGATGTCCGTTCCAAACAAATATGTATCAAATGACAGAAGAACTGTCACCATATTGTTTACCTGTTCACTGTTGGGTGGTCATACTAATATCGGGGGTAATTTGAACTACAAAAACCCGTATTCATCGTATTTTCCAATTAATAACCTATTTGTAAACTGAAATAATTAGAAATATTTTGTAGATATGCTATTAATTAGGACGTATGGGACTTAAATCTTTGACATAGCCTGTCACCATGCTGAAGACTGCTCTGATGATCACAAGTTACTACTTCAGAAAGCTACTTAGGCACATCTCATTATTCATTTGTCCAAAAGTTACCGAAATTCGCATATGGTGGTATGAATAAACTCTTATCACCATAAACTTAATATACTATTTCCCAATTATAAGGCGAAAGCTATTTCACTGTATACCACCCCTATTCATTCAAGCTATGTATAGCGAAGTGGTTTTAACTGAACATCAGCAAAGCCGGCAGTTGGAGTCAATGGTCATGTTATCCAAAAGAATAGTTCATAATCAGGAATAAAAATTTCTGTTGACGTCAATAGAGCGTTGATATTTTAAAATGATCACTGTGTTCCAACATCATCAAAATTTAGGAATGTGATCACTGTGGAAAAAGTACTATAAAAGTTTTGAGATTACTCCAACCTTGGGCCTGGTAACTGCTAAACTGTTTCGACGTAGGTGCAGTTACTAAAATGCACACAATTGTCAAGGTTGTTTGATAAATGATCCATCTCCTTCTTTGGGAATTAAGTCAAAGGTTCTAATGTGACTGATATACTGTTGTGTTATGATAGACGAATGTTCTTCTATTGTACACTCCATTCATGACTAACAAATTAAATCAAACTGATTTCACCATTGATATGTATGTCTCGTCAATTGTTTCTTTAACTTTTTACCGTTAGAAAGCAGTGTTATCATAGGTTTAGTTTATGTCTTGACGTCAGATTGTCAGCTGCATCAAGCACCTACGTACGTCTGGAATTTAGGGATGCAACTGTCGCGAGTCCTGTCAGCAAATTCTGCCAGCTTCTTGTTTACCCGGGAAAGACCTCAGATGCTTTCCTCACGTGATTCGTCACAGAAACCTATGATTGTGGGATCGAATCCCGGTTTGCCCCGATTATGTTTCTATGTTGTCAGCACTATACCCGTGTTCGTGGGTTTCACCGAAGTTTCCTCCCACATTAAGCTGATACGCCGTGATATAACTGCACTACAGTTAAAAGCGGCGTTAAACCCAACTCACTCACTCACTCACTGATTAATCACATGCTTTATGTACACGTACTGATATATCTCAGGCATTAAACATGAAATCGAACCTCTCTGATCATTTAAAACACACGTGTGCGGGCAGCTAGGTGAAGTGTTGGTGTGTATGTCGACGACTTAAACACTGTATGATAACTTTAGTACGGCCATTTATTGTTCAGCCTATTATTTATGTAGTACATGTACAAGATGAAAAGCAGGTTTTTATAAGCGTTTACTACTTTATGCAACTTGTTACTTGGAAATGTCCTCTTTAACCATGCAGTATGTTTCGATAAATACAGCTGTTGTAAACAATACATGATCATATATTGCAGCATCTTCTTTTGTATCTGAATCCTATACTTGAAACCGCTGAGAGGAAATATAGTTTGTAATACATTCAGCACATAGACATAAACATAGACATAAGCGGCGAAAAAACATACTCACTCGCTTCATTAGAAGCAATGATGGTTTCATGACAACGACCCCATGAACGTTCATTTGAATATAAAGCCCTGTGTGTAGGTGTAGCTTTGGAGTGGCCATGGCACACGGCAAATAATGTCCTTGGTCGTGGCATGATCAGCCTAGCCTGGTTTTCAATCCTAGATTTTGTCGATTATCATCATTGTCACTATTCCTGTCATGTTTTACCATTTAATCTAACGTCTATGAGTACGCTGAGCATCAGCTTTGGTTTGCTTCCGTCATCCACTTGAAGTTGTCACGCCATTATATAACAAAAGTACTGCTCAGGGGGACGTTAAACAACTAACTCTTGCCTGTATTGATGCACTCTTCTGAAGTACCAATTGCAACATACATGTTCCTGGTGTCAGTTTTAATGCAGACTACGGAAAAGCGCGAGTAATGACGAACCATAATATCTATTTCCTTGCAACCGGCAACATCATTTTAATCAACACCGACAATTCAAAGAGATAAAATGGCGAGAGTTACCAATCCAATGACTTATGCATTACATTTTAGTTTTAAAAACAACAACATTTATTTCATTACTTGTCAACGATATAACTGTCAAAATGGGGAGTTAGTTCTTAGTGGTAACAAGGATGTGATTGAGTGTAAGGCAAATACGTGACATAGCTAAGACCTCATAACTCAGACGTTAGTCACTTTTTTCGGCCGAGACCTTATAAATAAAATTGACAAAACCCTTTCCATAGTCACATAATACAGATTACACGCAACTACTCTACCATATGATATAAATATGACTATTTCACTCAACTTTGCGTGTTTGTATTATAAACATATGCAATCATGTAACATTTAGGAAATGAATTATCAAATATACCGTTCTGTAACATCAAAAAAGTTCGGCTGTAAATGTTTCAGTCGAATAAAAGAAGCGCATTTTGAGTTTCATGAGGTGATGTGCCAATGTTAAGTTCAAGACGGTCATCACATTAATCCTTTTTGTTATACATAGAGAATCAGACCAGAGTGTCTTTTGATATCAAATATATCAACACGAGTTGATAAAAGTGGGAAAACTCCGAGGCTTGCCGAGGATTTTTGCCACTTTTATCAACGAGTGTTGATATATTTGATTTCAAAAGACACGAGGGTGAGATTTTATTTATCATCCAACATCATTCTTCCAACTTTTTCTGTTTGTAGACAGTAATAAGCATTGTCTTAAGTGTAAAAAGTACTGCTAACAGCTTCAGTAGCAGAGCCATTAGTGATGTCATTTGATTGTGTCGTCATGGTAACCAATGACGTCACAATGGTCTGCAAAGCATTGTGATGCAATTTCATTGCAGCGATATCTACAGTGTAGATATCGCTTGATCTCACCCAAGCGATATCTCCTGTGGGAGCCAGTTTTGGGTGATAAATAATAAATCAGAATGAATCTCACCCTCATATTTAACATATCATATATAAGGTCTTTGGTCTTTGTTAACAAAGTATAATTTGTTATTACGATATATGAATGAACCTGCATCATTTACTCCATTTAACCCGATGTCTTGACCTTGAATCCAGGTAATATACACATGCTCGTGGGTTTCACCAAAACGGTAAACAACTAAGACCTGAATCATTTCATGATCAGGCTTAGCTTCCCTCCCTCATCAAGCAGAAATGCCATGATATAAGCGATATACTGTTCCAAGCGGCGTTATACCAAACACACTCACTCGCTCACATTAAACTAGATGTCTATATTCTTCATTTGTTTCATGATAGAGAAGACAATGCTATAGCAGAAATATCACACACTGACACACTTATTCATGATTCCGTTACAAATACCGTGCTGAAGGTAATTGGAGAATATTACGTTGTTTTGTGTGAATTAGTGTGAGAGAAGGGGTGGGGGAAGAACGGGGGTGCAGATATTAACCATTTTGTAATATGGCAGATAGATAAACAGACAACAGTCTAACTTTATCTACTGTTATGTCTATACATTTCATGTCAACATAAAAGTGTATGGGGAAGGGGTGTGTGTGGGTTTTAGATCAATGCTCTCATATCTTATTTATCTTTGCTTTCACAATTTGTGTACTATTGTAGTGATCATGTGACCTGTTACTGCTTGACGCCATTCACTTCCTGGTTGCCGACACATGTGCACCTGCGCAAGTGGGGACGTCATTTGAGAACAGTTGCGGATTGGTGATGTGAGAGGTAAATACTGACATGGGATTGGTAATTTTTGCTGTGTGCATATGCATGATAGCTCCTCGTGTGCAGTCGATATACATTTTGAAAATTATGAATTGCAAAATGTCCTTCAGACTATTTATTTGTTCAGTACATATAATTCAGTACATAGCGATGCAATTACATAACGGATATAACGATTGTGTTTACTGAATGACAAATACTCAATCATTTCATGTTTGTCTGATTCATAATTATCCCTTTTTGCTCAAGATACACTTTTTTGAGATAAACGTATCGTGTTCGTGATTATATGGCATAATTATCACTGATATTATACATCAGATTTGTATTTGTAATTAAACCTGTATGTATGAGTTTACAAAAGCATACTTTACAAATAAAAAACAATATTGGGTAACCAATGAATCAAATTGCAATCATCAAATAGGAAATTGCTTGTTTTGCCAAACGTAATATTTTCATTCATGTGACATTACGTATATCCATGTTTTTCACTCATTAGGTTTCCCATTAAAATAAAATAACCATTTGATTAATGCACTCTTCTTCTAAAAGAAACTACCGTGTTCATTAATATGTGCATTACTTACTTTAAAACGTACAAGGTAAACAACTCTGTTTGTAAAAGGAAGAGAACCTTACAACGATAAGGTCTTGAGTTGAGTCAACTATGATGATAGCCAGTATAGTTTCACCTCCACTTGCAGTGGGAACGGCCAGGCAGCCTAGTGGTTAAAGCGTTCACTCGTCACGCCGAAGACCAGGGTTCGATTCCCGACATGGGTACAGTATGTGAAGCCTATTGCTGTTGTTCCCCGCCGTGATATTGCTGGCATATTTCTAAAAGCGGCGTAAAACCACACTCACTCACTCACTCACTCACTCCTACCCTGCACGGCGACCTGTAAACAAATCAGACAATCAAGCGATGGACCAGAAATTGCAGTGACACGAGTATTTACGAATTTGTAGAAACTGAAAATGATATATTCATTTTGAATTACGTCTGCTGTGTACGGGTGTAGATATCTTGCAGCTTTTAAGTGATAAATGCATGAAACAGTTTACCATCAGAAACATCGGCACAGTTCAAGGAACAATAGAACTTCAACGCACATTGCGATTTAATGGGAATAGTGGGAATACACACGGGTTTAAATCATAAAATATTATTAGATCAAATATATCAACTGTAAAGCTGAGATAAGTCAATGTATCGATTCAGGGAATGTAGTCTCGAACGTCAATTATCCGAAAACATCTTCATCATGGAAAGTTCACACATTTATGTTTCAGGGAACATCCACATACATGGCCACTCACATACCTTGCATAACTTTAACCCCCCCCCCCCATGGTAGAACAAAACAAAACATTAGTTTTCACGGACAAACTACATACTACTCACAAGAAGTTAAAGAACACTAGATTCTTTCATATGTCATGACAGATTAAAGTTCTAGTCATGTGAAAGAATCGTGTGTTCTTTAACTTCTTTTGAGTAGTAGTTACTGCTCAGTAAGGATTGTTGTGGTCCCTTCATATGATAGCATAGGTATTCTATAGCTGTTTCCCCTGATGACGTTTACCACCAAATCTTGATATTTGACATGTCGACGTGAAAACTATGCAGTCATGGTATTGTAGAGACAAGAATAGACAAACATTTAGTCAATGAAATCATATATTACACAATACCCTTCACGACTCTAAAAATAAAAAATAAAAATTGTCCCCATGCTGATTTCATATGTGGAATAGAACTAGCTAGAGCTGGCTAGAATTGCTTTTATATGGTTACGTTTCTAGATTGTTTATATACACAGGTATAGCAAAGTGTTATGTGGATAATACACGATATCAGGTGAGCCTTAGATATATGAGTATCATTGTGTTTACCATCAACCCCAATGTTAGCAGAGATCATTCACGGAAGTGACGGACACAATGCCTCGATCATGTGAACCTTACCTTCGCTCAATTCACTTCCTTGTAGCCTACACACGGACTCCTGTAGAGACACTGTATTGCACAGTTATGTGACGTTGACGTGTGAGGTGAGTACTGACATAGTTCTGTTCATTCCACTCTCTCTCTCTGTGTGCGCGCGCGTGTGTACGCGTTTGTGTGTATCGAAGGTAGTTGCTGTATGCGAAAATACCTAGTATTAATATCATATTACTTAGATACTACTTGATGATGAGCACACATAGTTGTCAACTGTACTTTCCTACACTGTCCCATTTAACCATGTAATTGCTCTGGATTCATGGACAGCTTTTGTAAACACATGATCACATTTCAACTGCACTGCACCTCGTTCAAATATCTCTACACGGGCTTAAAGCCCCGCCCTGACTGTAAATAGCCCGCAAGGTGGCGGTGTTTCAGTTTCGTACAATGACTGACAATGTAAACACAACCGAGTGCCGGGAGAAGCTTTTTGTAAACACCTCACTTGAAATTACGGGTGTCGGGTAGCCTATTGGTTCAAGCGTTCGCTCGTCACGTGAGCCGTGTCAAGACCCGGGTTCAATTACAGACATGGGTACAAAGTGTGAAGCCCATTTCTGGTGTCCCTCGCCCTGATATTGCTGGAATATTGCTAAAAGCAGCGTAAAACCATACTCACTACTTGAAAAAGCAGTTTGAACCTGCGCAGATGGAAAATTTGTGTCTTTCACGTTTTCTTAATATGTACTCTACCAATGTTTTTTTTAAAAAAAGACCACATCTTATGATCCTCGTAATCTGTCTCATGGAACTACAATGTGGATTGTGCCCGGGCTGGTTTGGCGAGTGAATGTATTCGGCCCCATATAAAAGAGAACATGAAGATGCTAAAATCTCAGGTGCATCTCAGAATGCTCGTTTGAGCAAGTAAAAGACTCAATAAAAGAGTCCTGAAACTTACATGACAGCTTGAGAAACAACACTTAAATAATAATAATAGGCCTCAGATATATCCAGGCCAACAAACCTGATCTTATCCTTTTATATCCCAATGAAATTATTTATATTATTGATTTTTCTGTCCCATTTGACGCTAATGTGATCGAAAAGATTGAGGAAAAACATGGCAAATATGCAGACCTCACTTTCGAAATGTCACGCTTGCATCCCAAGTACCAAGTTGCCCGACTCCCCATTGTTCTAGGTGCCTTAGGTTTGGTACCTCCCAATCTGTTGACTTACATTGGGAGTTTGGGGTTTGCTACCAGGAATACAGCCCTTCCGACAATCTGGGTAATGCAGAAGGCTGCAGTGTTGGGGAGTCTTCACATTCTCCGAAAAGTTCCGGGTGGGTTCGACAAGGCAGCGCTTCCTAGGAGAAGTCCCATTCGCTGCCTGGGCTGCGTGTAGAGGGGGCACGGGCCCTGAGCTGATGATGAGCCTAATCAGCATGACTGTGTCAGGATCACCCACACCCTCTTTGCTGCATTTTTTTAAATTTTAATCTGTAAATAATACTAATTATAATAAAAAGCGACAAACTTTCCATCTTCAAAAGAAATGTCTGTCAAAAGAAGTGTCCATTGTACGATTTCGACCATGTTATGAGCATGTGTATGAATCTAAATAGTGATGACACCGGGCGTTGGCGAAAAGTTGGGTGTATCCTACCCCACTGTCAGTACATTGTGGAATGCATCACAATTATTCAAAGGAACATCAAAACCTTTTCTCGTTATACATCCAGTTTAAGAATAGATAAGTCTACAGTTCCACCACATTTCTCACATGGTCTCAGAAACATAATCATCATGCATACCAAAATGAGACATGGTGATAATGAATTATAACACGATGTTGGGGACCCTCGCCATCTGATTGGCCGTTAACTGTTGTACAAGGCGGACCAAATAGCATCGTTTTTCCGCCCATTTTACGCTTGAAAAACTCGAAGCTTTTCCGGACAATTTCAAATTAATCAATCTTAATGACTGTTTAATCGTTTTTCCGTTCAATGTCCATATACGGAAAAAAACGACGTTTTCGTGTTTACACTGATAGATGCTTTGAATTGTTCACTTGATTCACTAGATAGTTGCTAACACATATGCACCAGCCATACTAGAGGCACTGTGAGGTGCTGATTTTTAGAGGTGAGTTCTTTCTGTTAATGTTGTAATGTAGTCATCTGTATAATGTGTTAATTGAGTCATACGTGAACATGTATACATCCATAAGATACAATGCAGATTATTATTTAAAATCATATTATAAGTCTTTTCCCATAATTTAATTTTTGTTCTCCATCATCAAACTAATTATAATACGCCCTAATATAAAACAGCGATAAACATATACTCACTCACTCACTCACTCACTCAATCACTCTTTCACTCACTCACTCACTCACTCACTCACGCACTCACTCACTCACTCACTCACTCACTGACCAACTAAGTGAAAGGGTTTTGTTTCACGACGCTTTGAAAATGACAGAATATTTAATGAGTTATATCACAATATGCCAGGCGACAATAGGTTCATGCCCAAAGGACGCAACTCTGACTCCTTTTCATGATAGGATCATTATGATGTATTAGTTCGTTTAGAATAATATTGCACAATAAAAACAGTTTGGCCTTGTGCATTGTGATAAAAGGATTTATGACATCAGTATTATGCAAGTTTATTGTTGTCTTTTCAGTGAGGTATCCGACATGGGTTTGGTCTGGATGGGACTGCTTTTGGCCTGTGTCACTGGTACCCTCACTGGTAGGAACGTTATCCACAGAATGTGAAATAAGTATAAAAAATAAACATTTGACTAACCTGTAGGTTTGATTCACAAACAGTTACCTATCCAAAAACCCTGTCTACACTCTCCAAAAACTGAAACGCACAGGTAGATTTTTTGTAAATCTATTGTACCTAATAAATTCGATATATTTAATTTAATATCATAGATTCAAATATGAAATTACGGAGCTCGATAGCCACATGTTATCGTTGTACAAAGCCATTGACAAATGTTCATTGTCATGTCAAATAAGGCCACAAGGTGGCGCTGGACTCAGTATCACGTGTGACCGCCCCGGGTAGCAATCACGGCTCTGCATCTCCTCGGCGCTGACTGGATAAGTGTACGAATTCTGTCTTGCGGAATTCTGCGCCATTCTGCTTGTAACACGTTGGCCAGGTGTGGGAGTGTCTGCGGCGTGTTCCGATGTGACGGGCACGTCGATCGAGTTCATCCCAGGGGTGTTCGATTGGGTTGAGATCTGGAGATCTCGACGGCCATGGCAAGCCGTTGATGTTGGCATTATGGAGGTAGTTTACCGTGACACGAACTGTGTGCGGTGGAGCGATGTCCTGTTGAAACAGGTCCCTCTGACGGTCAATGATTGGAAGAAGGTGAGGTTGAAGAATTTGATTCATGTAGTGATTTGCTGTCATATTTCCCTGATCCACAACAAAGTCAGATCTCGTGGTGTAAGATATGGCCCTCCACGGCATGACACTACCGCCACCGAAATTGTCGAATTCACGTACATAATGTGGGTCAAAACGCTCATTTCGACGACGATAAACACTTCGTCTTCAATCTCGCCGGTGAAGAAGAAATCATGATTCATCGCTAAACCACACTCTCCTCCAGTTTCTCAAATTATAAGGCTGTAGGGTATGTCACCAACGCAAGCGTCACTGTCGATGGATCTGTTGCAAAACAGGGACGACAACTGGTCTTCTGGGTCGGATTCCAGCCTCGCGAAGATGGTTCCTGACAGTCTGGTCCGATATCCTCCTCAAACCAGGGATGCGTCCTGCAGTCTCCGTAGCTGTGGCATTGCGATGATGTAAGTGGAACAGTCGAATGTAGCGATATTGTGCAGGGTTGGTAACTCTTGATCGGCCGGTTCTCCGACGGTCTGCAGTGGAATTGAACTGTGTGTATCGGTCTCAAAGGCGGCAAATTGTGCTGTGGTGGACGTTAAAGTGGCGTGCAACAGAAGACTGCGATTCCCCTCTTTGGATAACTCCTGTGGCGATGTTACGATCGGCAGCGCTGAGTCTCGTCATTTTCGAACTTGAAAAATGTTGACAATTGAATGACAAATTATTGGCTTATGCTTGCCTTTCTTTAGCCTCTACCACGGGTTACGAATACTATAACTTGCTGCACGTGTATTTTGCTTTACTGTTTTCCTCCATTACATTTTTGAACAAGTGTGAAGACAATGCCTTTAAGTCATTACAAATCGACAATGGCTGCGTTTTGACGCACCGTTTGTCGAATATCAGGCCACCAACATTTTCCAATAACAAATATCCAATATATATATACAGGATTTGTTGTGTAGTCAGGTCCAATGAAATACATAATACATGTACGTTTCTTATTTTTGAAGAGTGTATATGTTCACTGTTATGTAGGTTCATGTTTGAATCAGTAATGCTCACTATCAGTCATGTCGAGGTACCTTTATACAAACATATACTGAATGTCACTGTAACACCACTACTGCCTGCACCCTTTTCCCCTCCACTCACTGTAGCCAGGTCGGCAGTCCAGACAGATGCCAGGAAGGATGGTTCGGTTAAAATTGCCAGAAACGTGAGTGTGAGGTCGGTGGGTAGATGTAATATCACGAATACAAGTCACCGATTATTGTGATGCTGATTATGTATTCATATTTTAGAAAATGTTGCGTTGAGAAGATCATGCAGCCAGAGTAGCACATTGTATGGTCTACCAAATAACTACGGAGCAGGACTTGCTGTAGACGGCAGAGCCACCACAGATGCCAGGAGCACGCCACTAACGTGTGCTCATACACGTAATGAGACAGATCCCACCTGGACTGTGAACCTGAACACATCACGTCCAGAAAAGATACAACACATCAGACTCTATCTACGTGACGACCGTGAGTACACACACATAAAAAGGTGTAAGCGTGATACAATATATATAACTGCAAAATGCAATTGTTGAGGAGTAGTTACTATGAGGAAAACTAACGAACGAGGAATTCCTTTTTCACAGCAGCAGTCGATCACTTCACGACACATCGGATTGTTTAAAATACGTTTGTATCAGTTGCATTTCTCGTTGAAAACACATAAAAACGTTTAGATAAAAAAGGAGATATGCTAAATTGAATTTGGAACCGAACGCACGGCGTGAGTTTCCAAATTTAAAATTAAGCATCGTTACTTCTACAAGTAACGTAGATCTCCATTGTTGTGGTATGTTTATCTGTATTATAATATGTTTTAAGTTCAATTTTTTTCACTGTGTTGTCTGTCTGATTTAAGGAAACGACGATAAAAGTCATTCCACAAAGTTTGGTTTTCGAAAATCTTACTTTACTTACATTATAAACAGGCATTAAAAAGTGTTGAAGCCAACCTGAAGTGGCCACCCATAAAGAATATCAAGCATGTCTCGCAAGGTTTACTACCGCGTCGCACGTCCTTATAATGACATGAGACCGCTAATTATGACACAGGAATTATTCTAATTTGTTGTTTGTTTCTTGTTTAAAGCCGCGCTCAGCAATATTCAAGCTATATGACGGCGGTCTGTAAATAATCGAGTCTGG
This sequence comes from Haliotis cracherodii, assembly GCF_022045235.1. Classification (NCBI taxonomy): domain Eukaryota; kingdom Metazoa; phylum Mollusca; class Gastropoda; order Lepetellida; family Haliotidae; genus Haliotis; species Haliotis cracherodii. The sequence continues at coordinate 37,157,239 of NW_027266319.1, forward strand.
ACAAGCCAATCAAGTGATTGAAATCACGAGCATCGACCCACGCAATTGGGATACAATGACATGCTTCAACCAAGTCAGCGAGCCTGAACACCCGATCCCGTTAGTCGCCTTTTACGACAAGCATAGTCGCTTTTTACGGCAAGCATGGGTTGCTGAAGTCATATTCTTTCCCAGATCTTCACGGATCGGAAATATTCTAAAATGCCCACGTACAATAACTGAGAAAGATATTAGTTTAATGAATATTAGCTTCATAGGTGATGCGGTCATCAAAAAGGCTGTTTCAATCAGATGCGGTTATTGATATTTTCACTTTGATCACTTTGTTTCATCAATCAGAATCGAGGAATTTCCTAATCAACCAAGTCATTGTGCCTTACCATCCGATCCGTTTGGTCGTCTAACCCGAAATCCCCACGAGCAGCCTTCTTGAAATTGTGACGTCAAGTGGCTGCTATGTTTTGCAAGTACTCACAATGACCTTTCTGGTTTGTCCTGAATTGATCGTGCTGCCTCATTAAGTATCAAAAGTTGAGTTTGAAGTTGTTATCCAGATCTGGAGGTGAGTTGAAATGGGGTTTAACACTTACTCTTGCTGTTATTGCACTTACATAGCGATGTTCTTGACTTCATTTCTACATTCATTCTGTACAGTTCAAGAAAGAAACAACGGCATGCAGATTCTTGTTGGCAGCCAGATGTGCTACAACTGGTCGTCAACTGAACATCCTCCTCCTCTAGCTAACGTCACCTGCCGCCAGCCACTGACAGGAACCACGGTCTCTATACGGATACCTGGTTCCCTGAAATTCATTACTTTATGTGAAGTGCAGATATTTGGTATGCCGTGGCTATTTGATTTCACATATTTCGACATTGTGTCATATAAAATGAACTATATAGCTCTCCCTATCCATTCAGGTACGAACTGATTTGGTTTTTCATGAAAAAGAGCGGAAAGTGGTTTTATCTCCAATCAGTAGTTCACCAAACTTGTTGCTCCTATTGGGACGTACAGTATATACTATCACTCCTTATGAAGTTATATGAGTTGTTCCAAAGTGATTATAATCACCAGGAGGTGTTACTTTGTTACTTTCTTTACATGTATGTTAGACGTAGAATATCATATATCAAAATGATAACAATAAACAAACAGTAAATACACTTTATAGCAAAACTACCAAAATCCTCCTCGAGCATTTCAACTTATATTTTATAAAAGTGCAATTAGACAACAAAATGAATGTCTTTGAATATGGTAAACAATAATCAGTTTGCAGTGATGGCTGGTTTTCTCAAGATTGTGGCAAAAAGTGCCGGTGCCTTAGCAGTACTGAAATATGTGACAAGATCACTGGTCACTGTTCTAGTGGATGTTTCCCAGGATTTATTGGTGCCGACTGCCAAACAGGTATGTGCTGAAAATGGTATAAAAATAGAAATAACATTTCATGGGAGCCATTGGGAGGTATCTCATGTACGCTCAGGTACACTCTAATTATGTACACACAAAAAGCTTGCGAGTACAGTCATTGTTTCTTAATCTTTGTGGGGGCGCTGAGTGGTCTATTTAAATGCATTTTTAAAAATGAACAGTTTCGTACCATTGAATTCACCCCAAAACGTAATTTGCTGTTATATTAAATGGTAGATGAACTTATTATCCTTCATTTTCAAAACCGGTGATTCAGTAAAAATCATGCATAACAAGTTCGAATAACCTTCCTGTTGAAAAGTAAGTCAAAATGTACAGCTATTTGAATTGTGTCAATGAAGAACAGGAATCTAACAATGTATAACAGGGATTGTCGCCATAGCGTTGATGTCATACTATCTGATAATATTGCGATATTTACCAATTTGAAGAAATTTTCAACGTCGAGTTAGCATGTTAACAGGTTTGTACAGTCGAACCTCACTTATCCGGACAGTTGTGTTTTCGAAATATTAGCCGGATAAACGTATTCCGGATACTTGAATCCCTTGTTAGTTAGATCCCCTACCCAAATTCTACGGAGGTAAACAAATATCAATTGTATGATGTATAATATTATTCGCGAATAAAACTACATCGTATCAGTACAGCGAATTCAGGTCAACGAACAGGTGATGAAATTCGCGTCTGTGAAATAGCAATCACCTGTATTCACGTTTCCTCCCAATCTGCCGGTAATCCAGTTAGGAAATGCTAGAAAATATAACTTGTGATGCAATTTTCGGAATAAATTTGATCCCAAACCATTATTATATCGAAAATAGTATATTCCAAGATCGCTTTTTTTATTTGCAGCGTTTAATATATCTATTTCAAAATAATGATTTCCCGCTGTCTTTTTATGTTGCCATATAATAGTCTGACTACAATAAAATTGGATTTTAACTGGTCAAAGTATGGCATTTATGATATATTTTTCCCCATTCTCTACCGCCTAACGTTCTTTTCAAGGCGTCACTGGTGTGCTGCGCCCACTCACGGTTTCGATTAAATTACTTTAAAGACAGAAATGTAACTATATATGGCCATTGAGGTTAGTAACACATGCCCCAATGAATGAAGTTCTTCCTTAAGTTTATCGTGTGGGACAGTAGTGTACAAAGTTGAAAAATGAAATGTTTGACGTAATGGAACTTGATTCTTTTCCGAGATTGCGAAACTTCCAGCAAAATTCCTTCGAGTTTTTGAGAATGCACATGCTATTACTACCGCTCGTGTTTACAGCATGTGCAGATGGATCCTTTGGTAGCAACTGTACCTCCCAGTGTGGATACTGTCTTGATGGTGACATCTGCCATAAGACAAACGGAACATGTCCAAGAGGCTGTGCAGCAGGGTGGCAGCATGATGCTTCATGTCAACAAGGTGACCCTGTATGATTTTCAATGAAGACTAATATTCCTAATTATACGATTACACCATATGTTCATTATGTGTATATGTGTGTGCAGCATGTCCAGACGGTTCCTATGGTATCAACTGTGCCTCCCAGTGTGGAAACTGTCTTGATGGTGAAATCTGTGACAAAAAGACAGGAACCTGTCCTGCGGGATGTGCAGCGGGGTGGATTAATGACGGCACATGTCTACAACGTGAGTACCAATGATGGCTATTGCCGTTATATAAACATATGGAGTTACCCTCAAGGTTAACTAGCATCCATAACTTACATATCTGATATTTTCGTAGCCACGTCATTCATACCATGAACTGTTCATGGACAAATGTGAAACACATTACATGCTGCAGTGCCATGTGGTTGTACATTATCACCATATGTCCTGGCGGACTTCATCTTAATTAATCATATCTGCTTAGGCATTGGTAAGTTACGGGGAAACGACTGAATGTGACAACACAAAGAGCTCTGCTCAGAACTTACATTTGCTATTGATATGCACCAGTCTACTTGTATTGTGTGTATTGAACCCTGAAATTACTTATTTCACATACTACACTTAGCGTAGCAACTTTCGTTTTGGCAACAAGTGTCAGTCTGAGTGTGGCCATTGCAAGTCCAACCTGCGATTTAGCAAAGACAATGGAACATATGAAGAGGGTTGCCAACATGAACCACACTGTCTAAATGAGGACATGTGTGCAAATGAAGGCAGAATAATACTAATGCGAGAACATCGTGGTAATATGCTTCCATAAAACTCTTGGATTGAAACCCTAATGTCATGGACACCAAACATACAGGTGTCAAATATCAAACATGACACTTGTACTTGAAATGATTATATATCTATTCTGACAGAGTGTGCCGTTGGAAAGTATGGGATTAACTGTACATCACATTGCGGATTATGTAAAGACTCCTTTTCTAGCATTGCATAAACAACGAATGAGATATACTTAAGATTCTTCTTCTGTGTATCGCTTTTATGTTGCAAACAACACACGTGAAGGAAAATATGTCTTAGGATTAAATATGATGATAAAATGTCTGAATATTCTTTGGTGTTTAACACTGATTGCAAGACATGCACAATGCAGATTAATTTCAATAACGGTTGTACATAAAGCTTCTATGTGGTTTTTTCTAAGCTAGGTTAACATTTGTCTGTTTCTCGCACCACAACAGGTGAGGGATGCAACTGGGGAATTCCAGTAGCAGCCACCCTTGCTGTGATGCTGATCTTCACTGTGTTTGGGGCAACCATATATAACAGACGGTAGTATAATTTGCCTCATTCATACCAAGAACTATACATTTAACAGTGTAAAAGAACATTTCTATTATTACTCATCTCTTAGGGATTCTAAGGCTCAGTACACCTACTGATCTATTTCTCATTGTGTATCAAAATGGTGTCTAATAAGGGATATCATAACTTGTTAGGCTTAGACCTGGACCCGGTCATACATCGCAAAAATATCCTTACATTATAGAAATATACCCTTCCAATAAGAGAATAATACATACTCACCTCACAAATAGTGTTGAGGATTTTGTAAAACCGGTATCCTCTCGAAGATCAAGTAGACAGTTTGTTCACTTTTTATCCTCTCGAAATGCAGATCAAAGTTATGGTGATGGTGTAATATTATGGTGTCACTTTAATTGAACAAAATGTTAACATTTCAAAACTTTACAAATTATCGGGTGCACATTGTTAAAAATCGGTTTTCCACACCATTATTGTTTTGACTGAGAATAACTTGTCAAATTGTTTTTCAAACTATATTTTTAAGGCACTTTGGAGGTATGAGTTTTACGGTTGTCGTCCCTTCATAATTCCCGATGTTATGAAAACTAATGTTGGTTCATGTACTACATTTGTTTAGCGATGCAGCTTCTTCGACACATTGAATGATCTTTAACATTAGTCCCGTACTAAATAGCCAAAGTTATTTTGCATGTCAGACTGGTGAACCAACTGGAGAGCTTGAAAACCAAGATGTCAGAGGGACACTATGTGAATCTTGATGAGAGGACAAAAGTTTCAGCAACAGAAAGTACCTACGAACATATCGACAATGCTACTCCTTACTACAATACAGTTGATCATGTTCAGGATGAAATCTGATGGGTTTACCATCTATTATGGAGGAGAGGATGCTTTACTACAGATATATATATACTTATTACCAAGGGGTACCAGGTCTAAAGGTGTCATATTAAATAGAGAATCTCACCCCACTGTCTTTTGATATGAAATATATTAACACGAGCTGATAAAAGAGGAAAAATTCCGAGGCTTGCCGAGGATTTTTTACACTTTTATCAACGGTGTATTTATACCTCCCAGTCTCAATTCGGAGCTGGTGATAACAGCATCTAAATTGCGCAAGGGCACGCCTATATTTAAAAATTGATAATTCTTTTAAATATGTTTCTAAGCCGAAAGTTTTGAATAAATTGTAAAGAGTTGATTTTGAGCTTGATGAAAGAGCTTGATGAAAGAGCGTGCCAATTTTGGTCAAAAGATATTGTTAGACGGACTATAAATTCCGACAGAAAGCTGGAGATATTATTTATAAATTGTTGTTCCCATATGTAACCAAAACCAGTAGAGAATAGGATGTGTTTTACTTTTGATGCCCAGTTAGTTTTACCATTACTACAGTCTAACAATAATAAGTTATAACATTTCTTTACCAAACGTGATTCAGGCATATCTATTATTTTCCACCAACACGTTTAAATGCAAATATGTACATTGGGTATCTTCTGCATTCTCCCCTGGTTTGCGGATTGCAAACATTTGTACAACTTTTATTTCTTCGTAATTATGAACACCCCAAACTTCAGAGGCATTCAATAGATTTTAAAAAATAGATCATGCGATAATGGATTTAACATATATAATGATTTAATGCACTATCAACAGAGCAGACCACAGCGGTGATCTAGAGAATACTAATCCCAAGTATTTGTAACATGAGTCAGTGAGTATGGTTTTACAATATTCGAGCAATATCACGGCGGGGGACACCAGAAATGGGCTTCACACATTGTACCCATGTCGGGAATCGAACCCGGGTCTTCGGCGTGACGAGCGAACGCTTTAACCACTAGGCTACCCGACCGCTTCTGTAACATGAAAGCAGAGACCATACGAGTATGATAGATCATCTATTACATGGTCTCTGGTGAAACACATTCAAGCTTGTGCTCGTTAAAATACCACTTTTTGACTCTTGATACATTTTCACCATTTTTAAAAACAACGATTTTAGTTTTAGCCCATCATTTAGATCTGTTAACAAAGCCGAAAGTTTTTTTGAAGTCCACAAAAAGCGCATAAAACTAGCCACGCTTTTTTGGAAGGTAGTTTTGAATAATAGTTTGTAAAATGAAAATATTATTATGCTATATCTTTTTCGAAATCCCGCTTGCGACTCGCTAATTTTGTCGTACGAATTTGCCCAAAATACCAATCTTGCATTAAGAACTAATGTATAAAGTTTACTAAAGTGCTTAAAAGGGAAATACCTCTATAATTATTAGGATCAGATTTAACACCTGACTCATACGAAGGGATTATGACACACGTACTCCATGATTCAGGGAAATAAGATGATTCAAAAATGAAATTAAACAAAAAATCTATGTATGGCAACAATATATCGGAGGAGGTTTTTTAAAAATTCTGAGATAAGGTTATCTTCCCCTGGAGATTTAGAGTTTTTTAGTAAATAGATTGCTTCTTGTATCTCTTCTTGAGTGATCGGAGAATCCAGTATACAGGCGGCCGTATCATCAGTATTATAGTCAGTATCAGAATTTTCAGTCTGTTCTGGCAAATAAGCGTCACATTCTTCAAATAAGTTCTTGAAATACGAAAACCATTCTGATATTTTTACATTGTCCTTTTTTGACGACTTGGTTGTATATTTCTTTAGCACAGTCCAAAACTCATTTATATTAGCTAGTAAAATGTCTCCAACACATTATTATTTAGCATTATTTAGTCTCTTTTTACTCCCTATTAGGTCATTATATTTATTGCGTTAAGTAATATATAAATGTAGTGACTCACTGTTCTTTGATCTAAAAACTTTCAGTAGCCTCAGCGTTTCTGATCGATTGAAATCACATTCTGAGTCAAACCATGGCTGATCTGATTTTACAGGAAAAGTTTTCTTCTTTTTCTTCATGAAGTCCGCAGCCTGGTGAATAGCATCAGTAAAAACTTTAACAGCTTGGTCGATATCAGTCAAGGCAAGAGTGCAGCAGTCATTAAGCATAGATGATACAGTATATCGATTGATAGGATATTGTCTCTAAATCTTTCAGCTAAAAAATTGAAACTGTCCCCGTATCAGCTGACGAACTGGTGTAGATTTCATTGTCACGTTATTGAAATGTACAACTGACTGGCATATGCGATGAATGTGTACAAATCACTTGCCACAATGACATAATCTATTACACTGGCGCCTGTTGACGCAAGAAATGTACAGTCACCAACGGACGCATCTGAACCAGCTCGACCATTTACACGGGTAAAGACTTATATCGACGTGAATTTACTTATCGTCCTGGCATGGCTGTTAGTTTCTGTCTATGAATACACAGTCCTCATGTGAACCTGGCTGACCAACCTGTAAAACTGAACCAGCTCGCAGAGCTGGCTGTAGGTATTCGCGATGGCACAAACATATTTCTGTCATTTCAACTAAAAAAGCCTGTTGTTTCACCGAATTACGAGGGGTCGTTTAAAGATTCTGGGTCTAATGTAACTTTGCTGATGGAGTTGTTTGCTAATTATTGTTTAACAACCCGAGGACCACTGACTTCTGCCCACGATAACGAAGTGTCTGGATCCTGGTGGTGTAAAAATCCTCGACAGCAGAAATGATGTCATCATTTGCCTAATGCTTGCCAGACAGCCCTTACGTCAAATTGGTGAAGAGGTGGAAATCTGACGGCGGCAAATTAGATGAACACGGATGATGTTGAAATAGTTCAAAGACACAATCATGTATTGCAGCCATGGCGAAAGGTGCATTGACGGAACAAGATGATATTTCCACGACGTTTAGCCTTGATTTTTCTGAAGCAGTTGCCTTAGCAGATTAGCATGATATTGGTCATTAATGGTCTGAAGCCTTGGAATCCTGCGTTCTGAACCATTTGTCACGCCGTGAAGTGTGGAGGGTCGTCGATCATACATCATCATTTTCATCAACAGAGATTTTATGCCTGCAGAAGCATGCTGCCTTGGTATGTAGTACGTTCAAATGCAGATGATTAAACATGGAAAGTTGAACTTGAAACATTCAAACTGTAAAGTGTGTACCATACATCCGTCGTAGTTAACTCAGAGGTTCTCGTCGACCCCTTGTACATGTAGTTCGCATGTAGTTCGCATACGGGAAGTGATGCGGCTCTATGTTTACCTGCAGCATACTTTGTACTTTTACGCTCCTTATTTCATCAAGGACACAGGACATTTTCGTGTTGATAACTCATTCAAAATGATCGTTGATGATAAATAAGATATAAGACTCGTTCCAATTTCCTATGAAGTTTGTGTCTCTTGAAAAACGTTTTCACTGTAAACGAAAATTTTATCTGATAGAGGTAGATCGTTTTATATCCTATAATTACTTTGAATCGTTAGTTTAATCAAAACGATTTCTGTGTTCGTTATTGCATTAAAAAGTGGTTACACAATTCTAGCAGAAACGTATTTTTAGAAATTGTTCACATGTGAGCAGCACATTTAAATCATCACATACGTGTACGATAAAGAGGATATTTCATGTGTCGGGTGAAATATCTCCTTTTCCCCGTCGTGGGATGAGAGAAAAAAGAAATTTCACCGGACATACGGAATATCCTATTTATCATAAACGTTTTGTTTAGTTGTACGGGAAAGACACTTACGATAAAGTGAGACAATATTCGGGGACGTAGCTCTTGTATGACATAAGGTCCGTGAAAGTGTTATGTTCACTGCAGTGAAATATCAAGTGTTATGTTCACTGCAATGAAAATATCACTTTTATAAACTTCAGAAATCTCAGAAATCACTGTAGGATATTATAAAAATAATTAAGCGTGTACATAGTTTGTGAATACCACCAATTAGGTCTGCTATTATTGTGAATTATGGTGAATTAAAAATAATATTACTAGCTTGCGTTCGGCATACTATGGACACCAAATTTTGAAATAACATGGTTATTTTCTGTCAGATCAGAAAACTAATGTTGAATCTGGTAGTAACTGACCATGTCATTTGAAACTGCCGCCTCTCCCTTTCCGATTTGCGTTGATTCGTATAGCTGCACATCTTCGTCTAGTATCTTTCATTGAGTGACAGGTCCTATGTACTTTGTATGGTGTCACTCGCCGTTGATTGGCTACATGTCAAGATATGTAGATGAATACCGATCACCCGATTCATGACACGCCTCAGTATGTATTTCTATGCATGTCTGTAATGTTTAACAATCTTGTCATCTTTGTCTGCGTTGATGTATATAATTGTTTTTGCTTAAACTATTGTTGACAATACACGTTTTTGATGTCGAAATTAATTATAAGGATTGACCTCGGTTCATTGAAGTAAAAAAATAAAAACACTCCCATACACGGCAGTTTGACTTGATTGTAAGAACACTCCCATACACGGCAGTTTGACTGCGTTGTAAGAACATTCCAATACACGACAGTTTGACTTAGTTGTAAGAACATTCCAATACACGACAGTTTGACTGCGTTGTAAGAACACTCCCATACACGGCAGTTTGACTTAGTTGTAAGAACACTCCCATACACGGCAGTTTGACTCAGTTGTAAGAACACTCTCATACACGGCAGCTTGACTCAGTTGTAAGAACATTCCAATACACGACAGTTTGACTGCGTTGTAAGAACATTCCAATACACGACAGTTTGACTTAGTTGTAAGAACATTCCAATACACGACAGTTTGACTTAGTTGTAAGAACATTCCAATACACGACAGTTTGACTTAGTTGTAAGAACACTCCCATACACGACAGTTTGACTTAGTTGTAAGAACATTCCAATACACGACAGTTTGACTTAGTTGTAAGAACACTCCCATACACGGCAGTTTGACTCAGTTGTAAGAACACTACCAAACACTGAAGTCTGATTTTTGGTTAATTGCCACGATGTGAAGACCAACATGTAAGCTGATGCCTCAATCATTTTCAAAAGTCAAGTATGACATTGCGACCATTCATATTCTTTGAATGAAATATATGCAAATCAAATAGATTTCGATTATCAGGAACTGCAAATTTTCGGGAACTGCAGTATACGCATGGTGTGTAAAAATAGAACTGTAGGATTGGAGACACGCATTGTGAGCTTACAATGTAGAAAATAACTGACTCATTCGCCAAAAGGAATTGATCTCATCGTTATCTAATAAGTAATCGGTGCTCCCATAAAAGATTTATTCATGATTCATCATATCATTCATCATCTTCATTTGTTCCTCCGGTGTGTCTCCTTGAATGTTTTGTTTGGTATGTATATAGTGGCTATCAATATAACTGTTCTGCTTTTCGTTTTATTGTAGTTTTTATGACCAACCACAAAATAACAACTAAGGTGTATTGAGTCTTAGGACGAGATATCAGGTCGATAGTCGGTGAACAGTTAAAAGATGAGCATGGATAGGGACGTCTAGAACCGGACCGTACCCCATTATTGAGCACTTTAATCGTATAATATTTTTCTAAACATATGATGAAACAATGAGAGGGTGGTGCAGCATTAGTGGTATTTATAATTGGGTATTTTGTATCCTGACCATGTCAAGCTCTAATTTCAATAAAGGTACTGCTTGTTACAACAAATTTGTTTCGGTAATCAATACCCGCACATAGGAGGTGGAATTAATGTGTATCCGATGCACGTTAGAGGTTGGGGGATTATAGTAATAATTGATGTAGGTTTGGCATCTTCAGGGTCTTAGATTATTCTGTTAGATCAAGACATGTTAGTTTAATGTGGAAGGGAAGCACCAAGTGACGCAGGTCGGGTATCACATTGTTCACAAGTTCCTTGGACACCTGAAGGAACTACTCTGAACTCTTACATTCCATTGGTAGTGCTTTGAACGGCGTTACACATTATCTGACATATGACCAATGATAATAAAAGAAAGTATCGACGACATTGATGCGGACAACTGCAGACAACTATCTACAGAGCATCAGGGTATAATCAAACTGAATAACTCATTTGCAAATTTTGCCACGAACAAAAAGAAAAAGACTTCTTAAAACACTTATAAAACAAGATTGGATATAACCAAAGACCCTGGAGTACCATTCAACGTGTCGCCAGCTTCTGTAATGTACATGATATATACGTTCTTCCTGCCATTGTTCAGATACCGCCTCTGTGGTCTTATGGATAGAGCGTCTGTGGAAGGTCGATGGTACGATCCCCGGCGGCGTACATACACTTTGTTTTGTGTGTGCAATAATTTTGAACGCGACGTTGAAACCCCTTTTCACCTCACCTCAGAACCTTCTCATTGGAGTCAGTGTACAGTACACTGTTTGACTGCACACAGTTAAATGTTGGGAGTGTATAAGTGTGGTCAAGTACCTGGCACCTGTGAAGACCGGAGTTAGAATTGGCCTACATCAAACCATGCCTGTCGTAAGAGGCGACTCACGGGATCGAGTCGTCAGACTCCCTGACTTCGTTGATGCATGTCATCGTATCCCAACTGTGTAGACCGATGTTCATGATGCCAATCACTGGAATGTCTAGACTCGATTATTTACAGACCGCCGTCATAAAGCTAGAATGGAGCTGGGCGTGACGTCAAACAACAAACATACAAATAAATAAATCTTCAACGTGTCAATAAGCATTCAAATGATGTAAAACATTTGTTTAATTCATCGATTTGTCTTCTGGCAGTGTAATTGCAGCGTTTAACGGCAAACAAACACATGTCATGTACATGGATGTCTGGACGGGGTCAGCAAGAGCAGAGCAATGCATCAGAGGATGCACACATCTTCAGCTCAGTAATAAATTAAGGCTTCCTCTTAAGGAAGACAAACTCCACGCGATGGGGAGCTGAAATCAATGTCGTTGACGAGTTGCCTCAGGATGTAATGGATTAATAGCATTTCAACAAGCATTGACTATTGGCTTCCAGAAATCAGAGACAATATGTACCCTTGATGTTAGAATGATAAAACTCATATCATTTAAAAATCAGTAAGAATCCGTTTGTTCATCAGATCGCATCGGGGGATTCACTCTGCAAGTTTAACATGGCTAGTGTTCAGATGTTGTTTGATCTTGTCCTGATTAATACCCTACCTACCAATTACATGGCGGTTGTGAAGGTGGACAGTGTACTTGACTGTGCCCATGAATGTATACGTGAGTCTACGTGTGAGGCCATGGCGTTCGGCACCCTTCATACGGCGTGTTATTTGTACCAGGGAAGCATTCAGGCGGATCCCTCGGCAACTTCTAATATGGACTTGTTGATATACAACTTTAAAAGAGGCCCGGAGTGCAATGGAGTTTTTGCAGGAATTCCCAAACCCCGTAAGTTAAAGTAATTATTTGTGATGCTCTCAGATTGTTTGGTCGGTCTGTAATCCCAGTGAAGAGATGTGCTCTTTATTTTGTTTCAAAGTGCGGTAGAGGGTTTTTCTAATATAGATTCAACTATATCTGAACATTTTATAATTTCTTGTTTATACATAAACAAATGTTTCACGCTATTTGTTTTATTAATATAAAACGTCAACGCCAGTGAATAAACGGATTCCATTGAGCGTAAAAGGTACAATAGCGGTGACAGTTATATGAATGTTTCACTGAATATCATTCATGACAACAGAAGATTGGTGGGTAGGTGAACCTTTAATTCCCCGACGACTCCAGTCTTAATTCGAAATTGTACGAAGCTCAAACGTCAATTCCCTCCATGCTTTCCTGATTTGAAAAATCTCGAAAAACAGCGTTTGTTTTCAGGGTTGATTTCATTAAAAAGAGTTTCGGAATGGAACATTTTTCTGAGATCCCGAACCGAAACCGAATGTAGGATCGTGACGATTTTTGTGGTCGGTTGATGAAAATAATACCTTAGGCTATCTAACCGGACAAGGCGTAAGTGTTAACGTTAAGGACCATCAAAGTGTTATGTCTATCGTACGACAAAACGTGAATACTTCAAGTCAAAGCGCACAAAGTGTGGAAACTGTTATCCAAAAGTCATATACAGTAAACTACGGTTATAACGAACTAGGGTAGCCTAGTGGTTAAAGTGTTCGCTCGTCACGCCGAAGACCCGGGTTCGATTCCCGACATGGGTACAATGTGTGAAGCCCATTTCTGGTGTCCGCCGCCGTGATATTGCTGGAATATTGCTAAAAGCGGCGTACAACCAAACTCACTCTAAGTGACTCATTCTAGGGATAAGCTCTCGGTGTTTATTTCTCCTTTGTTTACTGAGCCGAAGTTATTCACTCATTATAGTGTTGAGTTAATTTGCTCAGGTGTTAAATGTTCGCAGCGTACTTAATCGGCAGTCGACGCAACGAGACTATATCTTGTCAAAGTGTTCTTTTAGTTACCTTCCTTTTTATAACTGTAATACAGTTGTTTGACTGAAACCTGGTTGTACATGTAGATTTGCGCTGATTGAATTAATTTGTAATCTGATTGAGCGCAGATTGAATATATTTTGAATTGTCAACCAGTCGTGCATTTAGAAGTTATTTAATAAACCGGTGACCACGTTTTCTTTATCACTGTGAAGATCCGGGGTAGAATAGGTCTTCAGCAACCCCTGCTTGCCGTAAAAGGGGACTATAGTTGTCGTAAGAGGCGACTAACGGGATTGGGCGGTCAGGCTCGCTGACTTGGTCGATGCATGTCATCGATCCCAATTGCGTGGATCGATGCTCATGACATAAATCACTGGATTGTCTGGTCCAGATTATTTACAGACCGCCCTCATATAGCTTGAATATTGCTGAGTGCGGCGTTAAACAACAAACCAACAACTTACAACCATGTTCCCTTGGTATTGTTATGTGTCATCATTGTTCTGCGAATACTCTTCAAGTCAGATACTATTGTAAAGAATGTAAAGGTTATCCTGCATAATCTGTCTTTTTCTCTTCCAGTGTACCCGGTCTGTCCTATTGGTAAGGGCTACAAGTATAAACCTAAAATGAACGTTTGTTACAAATACCACACCAATAAAGTAACGCACCAAGTGGCCAAGAGCACATGTATCAGCGAAGGAGGTTCCGATCTTCTCAAGGTTGACACAAACAAGAAACAGAATTTCTTCAAAGACATCGTGCCATCAGGCTCATACGGTGAATATGTCTTTGGCTTAACTGCCATTTCAAGCACATGTCCACTGCCATATGAAGACGTAAACACAAATACAAACATAATAGTGAAGAACACTGAAGGGTCCTGAATACTCTAAAATAGACCCGCCCCCTGAAGATCCAGGTCAGAATAGGTCTTCAGCATGTCATGCTTGCCGTAACACTAACAGGCAACTATGCTTGTCGTAAGAGGCAACTTACGGGATCGGGTGATCAGGCTCCTGACTTGGTTGATGTATGTCATCGTATTCCAATTGAGTAGATTGAAGCTCATGATGTCAATCACTGGCTTATCTGGTCCAGACTCGATTATTTACAGACTGCAGTTATACAGCTGGAACATTGCTGAAGGCGGCGTTAAACAACAAACAAACAAACAAACAAACGACTCTTGAGTGTTAGACGCAAATAACACAACACGTCTCTCCTTTTCATTTTATTGCATATATATATAATGTGTTTCTTTAACCAGGCTGAATGTGGACCCATAGGAATCCTGAAAATTTATATTTTCTTTCATTGCAAATTCGAATTCTGCCTTGCAATTCAAAATGTTTTGTGTAAATAAAAGATCTTATTTCGAAAACTAAATATATATAGTTGAAGATGCTTGTTACATGTACGTTGATAATGGTTTCATGTATATGTTTGTTTGTTTGGATATTTGTTGTTTAACGCAGCACTCAGCAATATTTCAGCTATATGACGGCGGTCTGTAAATAATCCAGTCTGGACCAGACAATGCAATGATCGACATCGATCCACGCTATTGGGACACGATAACATGCATAAACCAAGTCAGCGAGCCTGACCACCCGAACCCGTTAGTTGTCTCTTACGTCAAGCATAGTCGCCTTTTACGGCAAGCGTTGTATAAACAAGTTTGCATTGGGCATATATATATTGACATATTGGTAGTGGCTGTTGTGGTGGAGTCCCGGAGCACCCAGCTGAACACTAGCTCGGCCAAGGGTGAGCTCTCCTGCCTTTATCGGCAGGTATATTGTAGCATAGCTAATTTCGGATGGTCGTCCCACTCGCCCGTCACCCTTAGATATCTATAGGTTTGCCGACAATGTGGTTCACTCATCAAATTAAAAAGACCAAGCGAATGTAGTCTCTACACTAGTTTTCAACACAAAGCAAATTGAAATAATTCTGTCAGTTTTCGGAGTCTTTGGCCCAAGGCGTATATAGCCATGGTCAGCTGGCATGGATTACGTCATAAATATATATAAAAGTAATTAATGACAAGTGACATGATTGCACAGCATGTTCAGGTTGGTTGACAGTAAATGTACAATACAATAGTGATGAGGATTAACAGTGAAGATTGTCATCTTATAAATAATTAAGTAATTCGAGACATGCATGTCACAGCGACATGGAAATTAGCGTTTGGAATATGTTCAATCAGACACTCATGCAAAATCAATGAAAGTGTTTCAGTGACAATATATATGTATTCCTGCTTAAGTTTGTAACAATATTAATGTCAGGTGTAAAACTATATTTATGAAGAAAGTCGAATTTCGGAAAGTCATTTTGTATTGTTTAGAAAACGTATTTTGTTCATACATAAAATAACATTACATACTATTATATTTAAAGATATTCATTCATAAAAACCCATTATAACCTGAATTATTAATGGATAACAACTTCATTGTTCTTTGTAATTTGTTGGTCTTGATGTTGTTCTGGGCGATACAGTTGAACTGATTGACATCTCTTACTTCCTCCATCTTGATGTCGGATCAAGTCTTTGATAGGCATTTAGAAGTTTGAAGATATGAAACTTTTTATGGATAACAACTTCTTTATTCTCTGTAAGAACATTTTTTTGGTGGATGGGGATTTTCTAATCACTTTTACTATGTTACAGCGTACATCCAAGGAGATCGGATTGGCAGTGGGCAATGGGTGTACTGGGAGGAGACAACCGCGGTCGTGATGACAAACACGTATTGGGCAAGCGGTCAGCCAAACGGGGCCTCAAAGGGTCAAGACTGCATAGCCATAGATACTACTGGTCAGCATGACGCCAGATGTGACTACACTGACTACTTCTTCTGTGAAAAATACATGTAACCAACCATTTAATACTCTGGTTGGGGAGGCCTGGGGTTTGAAAAAAAATGTTCCCGGATAGAATGGAGGGAAAAAAATAATCTTCAGGTTTTAGAAAAACCCACATAATTATGAAAACGTAATAATTGTCTGTCCATATGTTGTCAAAACGTGTTATGACGCATGGGTCCCCAGGCACGTACACATGATGGTCGTAAAAGACGAGTGTTTTCGTTCCCCAAATGGCGTGAATGTTGTTCACAATATCGACCAGTATTCATGGGCCGCCACCACATAGCTGGCATTTTGCTCAGTGGGGCATTAAACAACAAAATCAGTTATTATGTACGATATATTTGACATTTATTGTTAATATGTCTTCATTGGACTTTAGCGGGACGCCATGTCTGTCTCACAACTGCTGTTGTTCCTGACAAAGGAGATTCATTTAACTGTTGTATTTACAATGTCGAGTGTCGCAATTGCATCTGTTATCGAATATTCAACCGACAGGATATTCTATTAGAAAGAGCTTATAAAAAAAATGTTTAAAAATATTCAGTTTCCTGGCATCGAATATCAATAATACCACACATTGCAAATTTACTTAATAAACAACTACACTAAATCAGATTAATAGGTTCGCAGGCTCAATTTCTTTCACGTTCATTCCAAAATGTTTTCTGTACACATGCGTTTGTGTTTTCAGTCAACGATAACACAGAACCCATACAAGTGTAAAAATGACGTAAAAGAGATGAAATTTCGTCTCATGTCCCGAGGTCATCAGGTACAAACAGAATTATTCTAAATTTTAAATGTCTTGTTTGTTGTTTGTTTCATCTTTTGGATACTTTGTGTATATATACTCATATTCGCGGGTCGCTGAATATTGCTTTTATCTCAGATCAATAATGTTGTCTATGATACTCACAGTCTGTGTGTGCATGTTCTCTATATGAAATAACATGATGACATAGAAGCTTATTGTTTCGCTGGAAAGTATGCTTCAAGTAACCGCAAACAAGCCGTTTCTTTGTGTTTTGATGACGCTGAAATGTTTTACTACTAGCCGATTTAGAAGTAGTTGCTTATATGATCAATATGAATCTCACACACCGTCACGTATAACAGAAAACCATTGCAATCAAGATGAAGTCATAACATCAAATGAAGGTGTACATATTTTTTTTAAAATGACACAATCCTTATAGGTTGTTACAAGATGTTATGAATGTTTCTTCTTGGTGTTAATAAAAAGTTCAATCAATATGCTTTGTAATTCTACCGTCTATAGTATAGTTCAGTTTCTTTTGTGCACGCCAACTATGTTATTTACTGTTCTTTAAAGGGCAAGTTCACACGGAAATGAACCTATTTTTCTTGTACTTTTTCCACATTAAAAGTGTTAACCTAGTAGTGTCATAGACAAAAATATAAAAATATCACATTTATTAACATATGTTTTGCATTAAAACGATTTATATTTTTCACATTTACCAATTGTTCTATTTTCATAACAAAAACACCATGGCTTATGCCCCTTGCAATATGACGTCATTAGTGCCAATTGATAAACATTATGACGTCATCATGCTATGTTAGAGCCGCTTCACGTGGTGTAGGTACAGGTGTGTGATTCTAGCGTCTCAGATGCCAGCCAGCATAGTGTTATGGTGAGTCACCACTGCGCCAGAGTGTGTCGTAGGCCATGTTGTTTAACCGCAAACTGGTACTTGATATCTTTTGCGTTAAGAATAGACAGGGATCCAGTTGAATTGGCACCAATTACGTCATAATCTAAGGGGGATAACTCAGGCCTGTTTAGCTCGAAAAACGAAGGCCTCATAACGGCATATCATTTTCACACTATTGTGAGCTTCCTAATTTCTCTGTGAAAAAAATGAGTTTACATTTTCAAACACAGATATTAACTAATAATTATTCTAAAATTGCGTTTTGTTTAGAAAAAGAAAGAAAGAGATTTTTGCGTGTACACTTCCCCTTTAAGTAGGAAGAGAACAATAAAAGTACATTATCGAGATATAAAGAGACAGTCCAATGGGCATTACTATGGAATCCTAGAAGGGACATTGTCGCTGTGTAGCGCATTGGTTAATTCTGACTTGTTAATTTGTTGCTTGTGTTTGTGATGGCGTCATCCTTCCGATGTTTGTGGGGGAGAATCCAGGTAAGGTTTGTCAGTTCTATACCCTTTTTCTTTTTTTCATCAAATACAAGAGATAAACGTCTAAGACCTGCACTACTTCCACATCAAGATCTGCTGAGTGGAAATAAAATCAAGGTAGCCCAACTGGCTAACTTAATTGTCTATACGGTGAGCTATCATATTTTGCTATTCAGCTGTCAAATATAAAAGTTCGAAACGGGAATTTCCAGCCAAAATGGTAATTAACTTGTGTTTGAATGGCTGATTTCAGGGATGTTTTGTGACATTTGTCCTGCTTTTTATGCAAGTTACAAAACCTTGTTTAATATTTACTTCCTCTGCTACCTGATTTCTCCTTGTATTGGGTAGTGTAAAGCAACTAGCCACTTAAATCTACAATTGGCTAGTAAAAGTAGAGCCTGGCTGACGAGTACTGTTAGGAACTTATTTCAAACGCTGCATAGCAGACAGTAATTTCACATGTAGATGGTCGGCCTCAGAGAATGGAAGAGTGGAAATATCGAGTAGGTCATCACATCCTATACAATTATTGATTCAGGATCATGTTTCACAACAAAACAAATCAGTCCATCAAAGTGTCTTTTGATATTAGATATATTATTATTAGGTTAGATTTGTCACCCTGATCCACTCGTATTGATACAGGTGTCAAAAGATTCTCTGAAATTAAAATATGCCATTAAGCTGAATCAACACTCATAATATAGAATTCAGTTTAATGTTTATACTGATCATGAAAAATTTAATACATGGTTTTAAAGTGTAAATAAAATCAAAAGTACATCTAACGTTTCAACCAATGGATTCATACTTTTATCTAGCTATAGATGTAAACATGTTCGATATTCAATGCTTGAGGCTACAACGTACGTTTGTGTCATTGACGCTCCCATACATTATGTCGCGTGCAAAATCATTTCGGTAAATGTGTTTATTCTACAAACATTGCATTCACGTGTTTGATGGCTGAAGCATAGTATGTTGACCCTATGGTATGTCAATATGTTCAAAGAGCGCCATACGACTCAAAAGTGGTTTGATCAGAGTTACAATATTCAGTGCCTTAATAAGGCTCTCTGAAAGATGTATGGTAGACTGGTGACGCATCAGTCACAAAACTTATGTCTGATGCAATTCGCTATTTTGACTTTTGAACTTCCCGTGCTTTTGTTTTTAAATGAACACTTGACTTGCCTTTGTATGTGTCTTCCATTAACTGCCCGACGAAGGAGGGCAGTTGAAAAGACCGAGGGCTTCTGGCAAATGATAATGCCCTGAAAAAGAGCGTTACCGTTATTATAGCTAAAATGGATGGAATTTGTTATTAAGTAAAAAGAAACAACAACATCGGTTTTGAAACATTTACTGTAATCAACACGAATGTCACTGACCACATGTTACAAATATGGAAACGTCAAAGAACAAACCAGATGACGTCACTATAATACGTGACGTCATTTTCTCTACCCTATGACGTCACTTAACAACGGGCTTGATAATGGCCCGTCGTCAAGCAATATGAGGGCATTATCAAGTTACAGTGGCCCGCTCATTTCTGATAACGTGCGGGCGGTTTAATGATAATTCTATCCATTTTAGCTATAATGTTTCTTATGATTATTGAACTAGTTAACTGAACTAAACATACTCAGAGATTTTGGTCATTGATTGACATTAATGCCTTTGGTTAATGTATGATCAGCCTGGCTCTTTCGTGAAACGAATCGTTATTAATTTTATAGAATGGAAATGAGACAAAAGGTAAAGCCATGGACACATTCTTGTAACATATATAGGTAACACTCAGCGCCAAACCAAGACAGAAGGTATGGTCATATGACTGTTTTCATCATTGCAAAACAAATGGGAGTATGTGGCCTGAGTATGTCAGGTCAAGCAACTGACTCCGGTATATTGCATTTTAATTTTCTAGATCAGTATCATGTTCTGTGCTTGTAAACGTGGCATTCGACATGTCAACATGGCTGTGTTGCATTTAATGTATATTTATGAGGGAAACCAATATTTATAACCTGAACGAATGCACAAAATTTATTCACTTGAAAACTTGGGCTGGAATATCAGATGATCTCCGCAGTCCTCGACTTCTCGAATCATGACGCTGTTGTATACCTTTGTCACAAATGAGGTAGCCGTATGAAATGATCCTGGGCAGTTGTCGTACCACGGTGTGCATTATCGTGACGAGATCTGACGTCCTCATTTTGTCCCAGCCCTGCAAGCACAAAATGCCATTTATCAGCATGAAAATGACCGTCCCGACCCATCACGAGGTTGCACTGATTTCCTGAACATAAACGTACTGCGTGGAAGTCAAGGCAACCGCATCTCAACCAATCTTCGGGGTGTGCTAAACAGACATTTACGTCAACGTCAATCAGGGCCACATAATCTGTGATTAGTTTCTTCTTACTCCATGACACCCGAGAAGATCCGGGTAGAATAGGTCTTCAGCAACCCATGCTTGCAGTAAAAGGCGACAATGCTTGTCGTAAGAGGCGACTAAGGGAATCGGGTGGTCAGGCTCGCTGACTTGGTTGATACATGTCATCGTATCCCAATTACGTGGATCGATGTTCATGTTTTCAATCACTGGATTATCTTGTCAAGACTAGATTAATTCAAGACCGCCGTCATAAAGCTGGAATATAGCTGAGTACGGCGTTAAACAACAAACAAACAATGGGCAGTCATACCACAAGGTGTCATCCGCAGTCTTCTTGGTTACATGGTCTTGTCGCGCAGTGACCTAGGCTAATGGTGGACACACACGGCTTTACGACTGCCGTGCTTTTGATAGTGACTTCCACTGTCCATGCTGAGACCTTTCCGTTAAACGTTCGAGGGATCTTAGAAAAATCGAACACATTGATGCGGACAACTGCAGACAACTATCTACAGAGCATCAAGGTAAAATGAAACTGATAAATAACTCATTTGCAATGGAGTTTAGCATCGCGTTCAAGACTATTGCACTTATATAGCGTGTGTGTCTGTGTGTGTAGCATCTTGTGCTAGTCCGGACTGATGCCGATTTATAGTGCTAGCCCACTGAGATACCAGGTCGTAGTTTAACATGAATACCCCACAATACCCCACAGTATAGTGACTCCGAGCCGACCAATCCTTGTTTTAGTCCCTTAATGCCGAGCACCAGACAGGGTAACAACAAGTACCATCTTTTGACGTCTTTTGGTATGACGCGGCCGGGGATCGCTCTCCGGGCGGACGCTCTACCACTGGACCACGGAGGCGGTCTCATCTTCACAGAGAGTATTGTGGAGAGGGATAAGTGGTGCAGTGACAGAATGAATGAATCTGTATGAGTTATTTTAATTATCAGATGTATGTCCTATGCACAGAAGATACAATAAAATCGATACGCGAGAGACATAGTTTTATTTCTTTACCATTTTCCGTCTGAAGTAAAAGTAGTACAGCCGTACCACAGAGGGGGACACCACAAATGGCCTTCACGCTGTTTACCCTGGTGTACGACGTCGCTGCCAGTGGCTGTAACGACGAGACTATCTCTTCCACTCTACTATATATTAAGTTTTAGTAACCATGAACATAAACAAAATGTCACACAGTGATCCCTAATAATGGTGGTACAAAAATTAGATGTAATATTTCAATGTTTTGTTCGTCATGGACAGAGGATTTCGCGGAGACGTTGTTTACAGCTGGCATTGAGTTCGAAACCCTGATCAACCCCGATTAGGATCGTTGGTTCGACATCACAATACCCATGTTCGACGGTTTCACTACAATAATATCCGCCAGTGAACTCCGTCAATATCATGCCGTGCAGCTACTGCACTTCATCTTTGAAAAAGTAAAATTATCAATTCAAGCCTTTGTTGTTGTGTGGAAAAGATATTGATGGATTTATCAATTACAAAGTGCATATCTGAAATCGAAACTGAACAAGTATGAATTCGATTTTTCACGAAAAATAAAAAAAAATTAAGGTTTGTTACAGCGCCAGGAAGCCTTCGTATTGACCCTCTGATCTGAAACAATAAAAATGTCGGTATGGATAAACTTGGATAATGAGTCAAGTTTGTTTTTACTGATTTTTCAACTGTGTGCTTGCAATCAGTTGGTGTATGTATGGATCTAACTTTATTACAGACTTGTCACACTCGGTGCGGCTAAGGATGAGTTTTATACGTTTGTAAGTTGGTTCAAACCCGAACCTTGTGCAAGCACACTACCAACTGGACCGCAACACCCATGTCAACGTTGTCCCCCACAACTACCCAATCTTATCTCACACCAACTAGGCCAACCCATCACACCCACAAGGCGATACCATCTCCCCCCATTAGGCCACACCATCATACCCACTAGGCGACACCATCACACCCACAAGGCGACACCATCACCCCCACAAGGCGACACCATCACCCCCACAAGGCGACACCATCAGTCCACAAGGCGACACCATCACCCCTACAAGGCGACACCATCACACCCACTAGGCCACACCATCACACCCACAAGGTGACACCATCACCCCCACAAGGCGACACCATCACACCCACAATGCGATACCATCACACCCACAAGGCGACACCATCACACCCACAAGGCGACACCATCAGTCCACAAGGCGACACCATCACCCCTACAAGGCGTCACCATCACACCCACTAGGCCACACCATCACACCCACAAGGTGACACCATCACACCCACTATGCCACACCATCACACCCACAATGCGACACCATCACCCCCACTAGGCCTCACCATCACACCCACTAGGCCACACCATCACACCCACTAGGCCATACCATCACCCCCACAAGGTCACACGATCACACCCACTAGGAGATACCATCTCCCCCCACTAGGTGACACCATCACCCCCACAAGGCGACACCATCACCCCCACAAGGCGACACCATAACTCCACAAGGCGACACCATCACCCCTACTTGGCGACACCATCACAAGGCCACGCCATCACCCCCACTAGGCCACATTATCACACCCATAAGGTCCACACATGAACACACGCCCTCATCCAACAACCCATCGGTGGCCATCAGATAAAGCCTCATCACCATCACACCCACAATCTCTTACCATCACGCTCAGTAAACCACACCATCGCAGCCAAAAGACCACACCATCACGTCAACTAGGCCTCATCATCACATCCACTAGGCCACACCATCACACCCACTAGGCCACACCATCACGCCCACTAGGACACACCATCACGCCCACTAGGCGATACCATCTCCCCACAATAGGCGACACCTCCACCCCCACAAGGCGACCCCATCACACCCACACGGCGACACCATCACCCCCACAAGGCGACACCATCACACCCACTAGGCCATACCACCACACCCACTAGGCCACACCATCACCCCCACTAGGCGACACCATCACCCCCACAAGGCGACACTATCACACCCACGAGGCAACACCATCACCCCCACAAGGCAACACCATCACCCCTACTTGGCGACACCATCACAAGGCAACACCATCACTCTCCCTACCCTAGGCCACACCGTCACACCCACTAGGACACACCATCACCCCCACAAGGCGACACCATCACCCCCACAAGGCGACACCATCACCCCCACAAGGCGACACCATCAAGTCCACTAGGCCACACCATCACTCTCCCTACCCTAGGCCACACCATCACACCCACTAGGCCACACCATCACACCCACTAGGCCAACCCACCACACCAACTAGGCGACACCATCACCCCTACTTGGCGACACCATCACAAGGCCACACCATCACCCCCACCTGGCCACACCATCACGTCCACTAGGCCACACCATCACACCCACTAGGTCAACCCATCACACCCGCGACACCATCCCCCCACAAGGCGACACCATCACACCCACAAGGCCACACCATCACGTCCACTAGGCCACACCATCGCTCTCCCTACCCTAGGCCACACCATCACACCCACTAGGCCACACCATCACACCCACTAGGCCAACCCACCACTCTCCCTACCCTAGGCCACACCATCACGCCCACTAGGCCACACCATCACACCCACTAGGCCACACCATCACACCCACTAGGCCACACCATCTCCCCACACTAGGCCACACCATCACCCCCACAAGGCGACACCATCAGCCGACAAGGCGACACTATCACACCCACAAGGCGACACCATCACCCCCACAAGGCGACACTGTCACACCCACTAGGCGACACCATCACGTCCACTAGGCGACACCATCACCACTACTTGGCGACACCATCACAAGGCCACACCATCACCCCCACCTGGCCACACCATCACGTCCACTAGGCCACACCATCACACCCACTAGGCCACACCATCACACCCACTAGGACACACCATCACACCCACTAGGACACACCATCACACCCACTAGGACACACCATCACACCCACTAGGACACACCATAACACCCAAAGGCCTCTTGGACTCCACATCACCATTGTATTTCGTCAAAAGTTGGTGAAGCAGCCGTTGATGCGTACGTAAAATACATGTTTATTGTCAACAACATCAATGCAAATGTTCATTTAGTATCACATGTGGTATCATGCATTACATATTGGCTTAAGATAATGCAAATGAATCCAAACAGATACCTAAAAAGTGTTATAAAATGTTATTATCCATTGCTGAAAACGTCCCAACTGGGCATCGCATAACAGACTTTTGCTAAGTCATTATGGTTTTGGGGATGTATGGGTTGCACAAAGCGTTGGCAATACAGAATGATATATACATATGTTCAGCGAAAGAGTTGGTCGTTTTAAGATTGGCATACATCTCTAGGCAGCAAGACTTTCTCGTTCTATTCTCAACTGCATAAATCTTATATTGTTAGCGAAAAATATTTATCAAATATTAAGCATTGTGAATATAGAAGGCTAGTAACCAAATTTAGATGCGGACAAAATACTCTTGGTATTCAACTTGTTCGTAGGGGTGTTGCTAATTTTGAGGATGATGCCTTCTTATGTAAACACTGCCATGTGATTGAGGATGAACTTCATCTTATATCCAATTGTCCTCTTTATCCTCTTACAGTTATCATCATTATGTTTGTTTAGAAAGACCCTGTCAATTATCCAAAAATGATACAAAGATATTTTTTTCAAAATGTCTAATATACGTGTTCTCAACACAAAAAAGGATGAATCTGGTAACTCTCAGATAAATTTGATGTAAATGTATTAATATTTGTACAATGGGTCCAATAGCCTTTATACAAATATATCTGTCTGTCTGTCTGACTGACGAGTGGTATCTTATTAGCCATCAATTGTAACCATTGTTTTCGTCAGGCTTTCCCAAACCATGTGGACACAAAGATACAATTTAAAGATGTCAGTGAAGCACTGGTTATGCCCATTCATGTATCTTACCTTGTTTGATTTGTGGGCGATTGGCTGTGACTAACTGCTTGGAGCTGTTGTGTTTCAAATAGTATTAAATTTTACTATTACCATTGCATAGCTCATGGACAATGGCGCATCATCAACGTATAACCTTTTATAGGGGCGGTCGGGTAGCCTAGTGGTTAAAGCTTTCGCTCGTCAGGCCGAAGACCTGGGTTCGATTCCCGACATGGGTACAATATATGAAGCCCATTTCTGGTGTCCCCCGCCGTGATATTGCTGGAATATTGCTACAAGCGGCGTAAAATAATACTCACTCACTATAACCCTTTATATCACTTTGCACGTAAAGATGGCCAGAAATACCACGAATAGATGGCAAATTACTGGAGCAGATTTGGGACTAAGCCATGCCAATGTATGCATACGTGACAGAGCAGACTATTCCTGACCAGCTGTCCATGGGCCGTGAACCTGGTGAGCTAACTGCCAACACTCGGCAGCCACCTTTGCATGAACCCTCAGTTCCAACAGTAGCAGACCCGAAATTGAAAATGAACGTTCTCATTGTTCTCCTAAACTACCTGATACAGTTGTCACTGATGACCCACACAGAGGCTCTCAAACAGAAATCCCTGATGTCGTCCTCGAAGATTTCGACCCCTCTTCTGTAAATGATCTTTTCTGATGATCCCTTGTATAATTTGTTTATGACATTTTATAATCTAATATGTTATTTACTGATTGAGAATTGGAGGCCAATGTAACAATTTAACCAGTCATTTTCATACAAGCAAATTGATACATTAAATGACATTATTTCTGTCACTCAAAATGGACTGTTCTTAGCATGACATTAACTGCCGCGTGTATGCTGCTGCGCGAACACTGGAGGAACTCCATACAGTTTCCAATGTTGACTGTTCTTAGCATGACATTAACTGTCACGTGTATGCTGCTGCGCGAACACTGGATGAACTCCATACAGTTTCCAATGTTGACTGTTCTTAGCATGACATTAACTGTCGCGTGTATGCTGCTGCGAGAACACTGGAGGAACTCCATACAGTTTCCAATGTTGACTGTTCTTAGCATGACATTAACTGTCGCGTGTATGCTGCTGCGCGAACACTGGAGGAACTCCATACAGTTTCCAATGTTGACTGTTCTTTGCATGACATTAACTGTCGCGTGTATGCTGCTGCGAGAACACTGGAGGAACTCCATACAGTTTCCAATGTTGACTGTTCTTTGCATGACATTAACTGCCGCGTGTATGCTGCTGCGCGAACACTGGAGGAACTCCATACAGTTTCCAATGTTGACTGTTCTTTGCATGACATTAACTGTCGCGTGTATGCTGCTGCGCGAACACTGGAGGAACTCCATACAGTTTCCAATGTTGACTGTTCTTTGCATAACATTAACTGTCGCGTGTATGCTGCTGCGCGAACACTGGAGGAACTCCATACTCCATAACTCTACCACTAGACCACGAAGGCGATGTACATGTAGTCGAAGTGATGCAGAATAAAAGATGTGTACACAATGTTTTGTGCTTAATGTGACGCTTCTACAATTACCTAAACATATTGCTTTTCTGTGTCGTCATGGTCAGTTATGCGATGACTGCAGCCCGCCCGGTCGTCAGAATTTGTCTTCGTCAAGGAGTGAGGAGTAATTTGACCTACTCCTACATGTACTTATACCATAGCCATTCATGTACCGGCACACACATATGCAATGACTCATGCAACACAATGTTTTATACTCACATAACGTTACTACACCTCAGTCAATCTATCATCTATCTACAGGACAGGATCAGACCGGCCAGGCTCGTCACTGAGTGGGAATTGATAGTAGTGGGGAT
Organism: Haliotis cracherodii; assembly: GCF_022045235.1. Taxonomy (NCBI): domain Eukaryota; kingdom Metazoa; phylum Mollusca; class Gastropoda; order Lepetellida; family Haliotidae; genus Haliotis; species Haliotis cracherodii. The sequence goes on from NW_027266319.1 coordinate 37,185,102, forward strand.
TGATAGGAGTTTGACTCGAGCGTCTGAAAAAACCCGCGCTCTCCTATCCTTATGTTGACGGTATTATTTTCAAGTGTTCGAGCCTAGCCTTTGTCACATGTCCTCATATATCATTTTAATTGGTTAAGAACAATATCAAGCCATGAACTCTTTTTTGTGTCTTGATTGGAAAACTACCCGAACCTACTTACCGATTAAAGATCTCTATTGATTAAATGAGGACATCACCGAAAATATCCTGTAAATGTCACCACTCTTTTGATTTCCTGCCTGTTTGTGCCAACTGGGCCCTCGTGTTGAAGCTATGACCACCAATTTAAAAGTTGACTTTGTTATCCTTTTCTGAGGTTTGGGGGATACATTTTTACCATATATTTCAAGTTAGTTTGGATTTCTTGTCAGTCTGTACTTAAAACTATTTAGGCAGTTGATAATTTGACTAACTCTTCTAATAATTTCGTTGAATTGTATTTTCCATGAACAATCACTTTGAGGTGTAATTCCAAAATATTTATGACTTATGTTTTTCCTTAATCAGAGCACCCTCCAAATATATGTTTGATCTTACATCGGAATCGAGTTTTAACTGAATGTTAAAGTTTTGGTCCTATTGGGGTTGAAACCTACTTGCCATTTAGTCTTTGCTAAATTGTTATTGATACAATTTGCTGCAGAGATTTGATCTTCAATGGTGACATGTATTCGACAATGTAGTTTCTATAAACAATAAAACGTAGCGGTGCAAGGACCGACCCTTGGGGGACACCAGCATGTGTAAAAGTCTGATCTATAACCATAATTGACTATTTTTTGGACTATATTTTCTAAATAACTTTCGAACCATTTCAGAAGATCTCCCTTGATGCCATAAATATTGAGTTTACGGATGACAACACTTTATGCCATAATCTATCAAAAGCTTAGCTCACATCATAAAAACAACAGATCTAAACAAAGGAATTCGTCTAATACCCTTGCAATAAAACTATATAAGTACGTGAGTTGATATGATGTTGAGTCACCTGACATGAATGTAAGTTAGCCAGTAGTTCGTTTTACCTAAAGACGGATAAACATAGTACACTTTTAAAAAGAATTGGCTGAGCAGCTTGTAAGTACTACAGTTCTATAGTTTGAGCATTCATGTACATTGTCTGTTTTATGAATTGGCGTTACTGATGCTTGTTTCCAAACTGAAAAGTGAAATAACTTTGTCTGGATTGGAGCTAGATAACTCGTTGTTTAAGTAAGTAACTTGTTACCTGTACCATCTGGTCATGTTGCCCTAGTAGTATCTACGAAAAGAAGAATATCACAAACTTCTTCTAGATTTAAATTCTCGGACAATAATTGATCATCGAAGAAGAATCCATTCAGGACATTTGTAATACCTTCCATATTAATTCATGAGCTACACTGACTGATGATATTACTTTCTTCCTGCATAGTCTACGTTTTACCCAATTTGATAGGCGATTTCGATTTTTAGCAATTTTGTGAATACGATTACGCTTCCATATCATTATTTATCCATAGAGGATCCTTTGACCTTAAAGGGACAGTCTTATTCGGTATATATTATATTGAATATATCTCGGAGTCAAATATTCAGTGATAATATTGATATTATCAGATGAAAAAAGACTATCAGAGTCTATGCCATTAATACCTTCATTTATACCATCCTACATCTGCCAAAGGATAGTTATTTTTCTCTTGAAGGTGTCACTTGGGTTATACTTTCTTTTATATTAACAAAGATTGAACAGTGATCACTACCGGTCGGATCTAGTACACCAGACATTCTTACATTGTTTACACAGGATACGACCATTAGATCAATCAGGGTGTTAGAATAAGGGGTTACTCTTGTAGGTTCTGTAATTATTTACTTTAAACCGTACATACTGTCTTTTGACTGGTTCCACTTAGAATATCTCTGTTGAAAGAAAGGTAAACATATTAAGACAAACTGCATTGCCTACTGACTGAATAATTAAGTTCCAATGATAGACGCTTTTATCTGCTCGTTAAAAAGTACCAGTTTAATGCGAGTTTTATCCATATCGCCTGAAACTCGGCAATTTTTAAATTTACGATTATTTTAGCGCATAAATTATTTGTAACGTATACCGCAACGCCGCACCTCGTTTTTGTCTGTCTGTTCTAAATGATATTTGAAAAGCAGAGATCTGTATATCATTGTTTCAAATATCTTCAGTAAGCTATGTTTAGCCAGAAGTCGTCATTATCAGCCACAAAATATACAGGTTATTAAAACAGAGCGAGTTCTCAATACCAGAGTGGGGATAGATAGACACAATCTTATGGACAACAACTTCTTTGATTCTGTAAAAAGCGACGTTTGGATATAGATCCTTATACCGTTGTCAAGCAAGACAGTTCTATATTTTGAGCATTTATGTACATTGTCTGTTAATGAATTGGGGTTACTGATGCTTGTTTCCAATCTGAAAGGTGAAATAACTTTGTCAGGATCGCTTTTTACAGTACCAAAGAAGTTGTTATCCATAAAATTGTGTCTACCTTGTCATCCGTCAACTTCTAAGTAATGACTATCAAACAATTTAACAGAGTGGGGCTGATGACAGGAAGCATCTATGTTTCTTTGTTGTTTTTTTTTTTGTTTTTTTGTTTTTTTATTTGTTGTGTAACGCCGCACTCAGCAATATTCCAGCTATATGACGGCGGTCTGTAAATAACCCAGTCTGGACCAGACAATCCAATGATTGACATCGTGAGCATCGATCCACGCAAATGGGATACGATGACATGCATGAACCGTTAGCCGCCTCTTACATCAAGAATAGTCGCCTTTTACGGCAAGCATGGGTTTCTGAAGACATATTCTACACCAATACTTCACGGGTTGCGGATAGTTATGCTACGTTTTACTTAATTTATGCAGCAAGAAGTAGGATGATTAATAAAATTTGTGTTACCTATTTCGAACTGTTTTCTACTTTGAAGTAATTTGATGGTGTTTTCCGAATATATTGGCGCAAAGTATGCACAGCGTATTTATATATTGTGTTTTAAGGTAGTTAATGATAGCTTGTAAGGATGGTGGTATAATTGTGTAAGATGATTGAAGCACCCATAAAAAGTTAGTTTATGTGCCTGTATTGTACCACTGGAGTATGTCTGACAAATCATGGCATGGCAGTTAAAGTTCTGTCGGGAAAGCGAGTTAAAAATCTTTTTTTGCGCATTAAAACAAGACAGAACAGACAGATTGTAATATCGAGTAACTACCGATGTGCCCGTCTCTGGGTGAAGCATTTCTGTCACAGGGAGTCCTATCGACAGTTTCCAGGAGAAAAGTCCAACGTGGTGAGGTGAGGTGAAATGGGGTTTAACGATTTTTGCACTTATATAGCGACGTGCATATGCGTTTGTGTGTTCGTGTGGCTGCTTGTACTCGTCCGGACTGATGCCGATTTAAAGTGCTAGCTCACTGAGATACCATGCCGCAGTTTAACATGCATAACACCAGACACAGTATACTGACTCCGAGCTGACCAGTCCTTGTTTTAGCGCTTTAATGCCGAGCGTCAGACAGGGTAACAACAAGTACCATCTTTTAACGTCTTTTGGCATGACGCGGTAGGGGATCGAACCCCGGATCTTCCACTCTCCGGGCGGACGCTCTACTACTAGACCACGGAGGCGGTCTCCATTGCGGGAAGTCTGAAATGGATTATAGAAATATGGCTTGCAGTTCCGTTATAATAATAATAATAATAATAATAATAATAATAATAATAATATAATAATAATAATAATAATAATAATAATAATAATGTAGTCTTCATGAAACATCTAATCCACAAAAACAAGTTAAATGGAGATAATTCTAGATGTGCATCTTAGAAATCAATAAAATCACGCTGCTTTTCTTTTGTCAACACTGCTCCCATGACGCATATAGTATTACACGTGCAACGTAAAATATTTCACTCACTCATTCGCTCACTCTGTTTTTGCGTACACCCAAACTGTGAGCGAGTGAGTTTAGTTGTACGCCGTTTTATAGCAATAGTCCATCAATAGAGAAATGGACCGATTGTACAGTATTTCACAAGTATCAGGGCGTAGCAGCTTCGAGTTGGAGGAAGCCCAGGCAACTCAGATCGAAGATGCTTTCAATTTGGGTGAAAAGTGCTGTTAAACAAAATATCATAATCAGTACGGATTTTGGATTCACTTGCACTGGATCCTAGCATGACAAAGGGCCGCAATTCTGCATAGTGTTTTGGAACGCCTCTGGCCGCGAGGCGACCGCGCCCCATTTCAACAAACTATTTATATAAAAAGAAACAGTACAAACGGTGAGAACCCTTCCATATTAGGAAATCAAAAGAAAAAAAAAACCTTTATATAACCCAATAATTACTTTTTCCAGGTGGGCACGCTGGAGGTAACGAGCCACCTGCACCATTCCTGTTTGAACACAACATCAATCCGTCTTATTTGTCAGATGAAGTTATGTAAGATAGATGGAGATCTTGAAAGCTGTTTTATTATCACGTTCACGTACATGAACACACCCTACTCGGCAACTCCGGCCTAATGTAAGGTGTCAAAGTGGGCGTAGCCACAATATTCATGTTGGCATGTTCGTGGCACTCTGCCAAATCAGAAGAAACAACACTCTGTCTGCCCTTAACACGAAGTATCAGGCTTGGTTGTTGTGGAGCTGTGTCATGATCATGTAGAAATGTGTAGGAGGAATTCTTTTTTCTTGTTTTTTCACACACACACACACACACACACACACACACACACACACACACACACACACACACACACACACACACACACATATTGTGTGAATACCGGTAGGGCCGAACATGATTACCCCTTTCGCGAAGACTTGATTTTTAAGTCTTCCATTCATATAGTTTCGCAGCCATTTTTCCCTATACGCCAAATGGAATCTGTTTCGGCGGATAATCAAGACTGGTTATCCTCTAGCATTGACGTTCAAAATAAATGGAAAAATTTCACTTTGAGTTATACGGTACGGTTAAACAAGGTTACAGTTGGAATAAATAAGTGTCCATTCATTTTGTTTTCTGGCCTTTTTCTCTTACATAGGTATAATGGACACTAATTAGTTAAACTGAGTAATCGCAGTCTGGAACAAACAGGGTCATCGAGCAATATGTTTATTACATACTAGACAAAATAATATGATATCAAAATATATCTGTAGAGGTAAGCTTGTGGCTAACGTTCACAGTACTATCTATATACATCGAGATATACACGCAGCATGTTATGTTTTCTACAGAAAGGTATCCATCTTCTTTGATTCCATCAGGAAAATTTTTCAAAACAATACTCAACGTCGTGTGAGTCCGTCTTTGCACATGTGACAACAGTGAATTAGAAGACAATGGTTAACGCCGCTTATAACACTATGCCACTTCTTTCACGACGGGGCCACCAAGAATGGACTTACCACGTTGCGTCCGTGTAGGTAATCGAACTACCGGGCACCGTCACAAAGTCATATGGCCACCCGTGCACAGCAGCTGATCAATGACCAGTTACATCCTCACCTGACAGCCTACAGAGGGAGCAAAGCACTAGATGCTACAGGTCCAAATCTGGTGAAACACGAACATGGATGTCACTCTTTCCCTATCTCCAGTTGCACGTCTTGCGGATCCTTCATCGGCTAAGGAGCACAACTCTACACGGCACTTTTCGGCGCCTGACGCCACTGACCCCACTCTCGTAAACGTATGTAAACAAGATTTGGTGCTGGCAAATCAAAGATCACTTTCAGGGCAAATCAAAGATCACAATCAGGACAAAACTGTCGCAGAAGGCTGACACACATTTACAGGGTCTGTGGTAAAATGTCTTTATGTACACGGCTATTTAGAAATCCTATTGACCACGTAGTTTAACCATCATCTGAATGTTCCTGTGTAGATTAGCACCTCCTGTGGAACGTTCTTCTCGAAACTCGAATTATTATTTCGAAATACGTCTTTGTCCACCTCAACTGGAGAGTATTGTGTATATTTTGCACATGTATCTACCTGCTCTCTTATGTTTCGTATGGGTTTCTCTTCAATGAATAAATGCAATGACACCGATACAAAACACAACGATATATGTTTTAGCATCATAAATAAATTCTCAGTTATATAGTGTTGTCATATCCTTTGCCACATATGACAAATACCTATCGCTATCTCTCGAAGCCACCGGTTTGCAGTTTCGCTGGAACAGATCAATCTATCGTCCAATGACCAGCTTACCCTTGTTCATGAGAAATGATTATATTCCACGATCATAACACTAATAGCGTGTCAGTGCGTGTTGTACTTCTCTCTCAGTTAATGCAGCACTATATAGAGTCTTTGGCATACGTGAATAAGTTGGTAACGGGCTTCACGGCATGGTCCACGAAGAAGGTTCTTCCTTCCAGCGTTTAACATACGCGCCATCGACTCGGTAGTTCATGTGAGGAAACTCCGATGTTACGGACTTCAATGAGGACGTACTGTCCGCTCGAAACATTTTCCTCCTACTGTGTTCCGTCTGTCGTTTGCCTGACCATACCAAACACACAATCGTCATCAACACAAGAAACAACACAAATCCAACCATTGGTGCAATGATGACAGCAAGAAACGACGTCATCGGAACGTCAACGCGCTGACGTGGCACAGCAACCTCGTCGACGTTTGAGACGGAAACGATGTTGGATGTTTCGCCGTAGTTGTTCGCGTCATCGTATGCTCGCAGAGCCAGGAATATGGTGTCGTTCTTGTTCACCTGTTTCATCTGCAGTTCCAGTTGTTCCACCCGACCGACAACCTTCGGCTCTTGTAAAGTCCTATTGCGTGCCAAGCTGCTTACGTCTTCTGTGGTATCGATGCGGTGCAGTAACTCCCCTATATCCCTGGACATATGGATCTTATATCCAGTTGCTGAGAAAAGAAAAACATTTTCATGTCAGTAATGCAACAAAGTACATGACACTTTGGGGGCAATAATATATTGAAGAATATAGAAAACGAATGAGTGAGTGAGTATGGTTTTACGCAGCTTTCTGCAATATTTCAGCAGTTTCACGGCGGGGGACACCAAGAATGGGCTTCAAACCTTGTACCCATAATTATGTGGAACCGAACCCGAACCCTTTAATCCCAAATCTGAATATTTAACAAAATACTTGTTTTTTCGAAAACAAACAGTTCACTCGAATAAGTTCTCCATTCAAAGTTAACACGATATTCGGCTTTTCCACTGGAGATCTAGAGGCCGATCACATGACCGCGAATCTGACGTTCATAGGCGTACGTTACAATTTGACGTTTATACAATAATAGCCTACAGTTACAGTCTACATCATTCCATGAATTTACCTTAGAATCTATTTGACACATCTTTAAAATCACCTTTCAATGATCGGCTAAATGATCAATGATGACTTACAAATGTGACCGCCATAAGTTCAGTAACAACTTAGGAAATTTCTCCCGTTGCATTTATCGTGTCGGCCATTTTAAACGTCTTGTTCTTGATGTGAATGTTTTACGACGCGCTGGGGCTTGCTGAGGTAATTATTAAACATTAGACATTTCTCACCCAATGATGATAGTAGTTGAATACATTTCTTGTAAACAAACAACGGATGTTCCTGTACAGCAAGCTGAGCATACATACGCCCGTGTCACCTCTCTTTTGGGGAAACTATTTTATTCCGCGATACAGCTGGTTGTTGTATGGCTGTCGGTGTAAATATGAAGTCACACCTATAAATCTAGCGCTACATCCCATAAATTGATACAAAAAAGTAAAAGAATTCACTTATTCTCTGTTTGAGTTCATTGGAGTATGAACGTTCATAGTGTGAGGGATAAATGGTAAAATATACAGTTGGGCCCTCATTCTATGAAGGTTCATGATCCAATGAACTTACATAAAGTGAAAGTCAATTCCTAATTAAATTACTGCCAGTTGAAAGCGAGGACTTTTGCTGGAAATTTTTCACCCTTGGTCGTTGCTTGAATAATACGCTTGTTGCAACACATTGACAAAGGAATCTCATAAATCTATACATCATGTTCGTACATTTTCGTCTGTGTGTTTAAACATTATAGTTGTCGATTTATTGTTTTATCCTCATTAGTACCATATCCTCCCACAATTCCGTCGTATTACCTCTCCCTCGACCCATGTCGTCACCAACGGCAGTCCATTCCAGCGCCACAACTCCAACATCTGGGTCAAACGACGTCACGGTGAGGTCACCAATCTTCGCAGGTGGAATGACGTCTCGAATGTCAGGTTCAACTGACGGGTATCCCTGTACTCGAAACTCCCCCGCTGTTGTCACTCTTTGGAAGTCGCCCACACTTTCTGTCTCCGGCCCGGACTTCATTACTGAAATGAAGGTGTGAGTGTTGCTTAAACGCCGCTGTGAACAGTAGTTTTGTCATATCACGACGTGTCAGCTTCGTGTTGGAAGAAACACCAGAAGTGTTTCAGGTCTTTGGATGTTCACTAATTGGTGAAACCTTCGAGCATGGGTATGGTGCTGAGAAACCTAGAAACATAATCAGGGTGAATCCACGACCATATGTTTCTGGAGTGCCTCAGGGACGAACCTATGCACAATCGCTGGGCCTTAGACGACTGAGCCATCCGTTTTCCTTAGTGACTCGAACATATCATATTGATATAGTGAAAAAAGTAATGCCAAAATGTAAAAATTGAAGACAAAAATGCCATTGTTTAAAATTGTATCCTTTGGTTTTTTTGACGAACTACGTACATTGTATTTGTTTACAACGTGATCTACTCATATTGAAATTCTGAAACGGAATCAGTTTTCTGACACATTTTGTAACTGTTCAACGGCAGTAGGTATTTGGCTCCCCTTACACATGCTTCCTCTGCTCCCTGACATCAGATGATATTTTTTTTGCACCAATAAGAGTCTATTCCACAAAGCAATCTTAGCTCTAATACTGTTTTAACGTTTACATTTTAATACAGACTCACAAAGGACGTAGCTAAGTTTGCTTTGGATACAAATACAGCACCTTACAATTTACGTCAAAAGTAAGATCAAAGTTATTAGTAGAATTACAAAAGGTTACATAAAATGTATGGATAGAGGAAACATCTGCGAAAATCCCCCGGTGTGTATATATTGTAAAACATGTCTGGTACGTATATTAAAGGAATATTCCACTATAATTTTCACATTTATTTTTGGCCTACCTTTAGAATACAGTACCACAAACTTGTCAATACTCTATGACGTAATTTGTAGTATTTTGTTGCCAGTCACACCGGCGAAACAATGCCCTGTGACGTCAGGGGTCATTGAGTGTGCATATGTATATATTGTTTTTTTAAATAAATTCTAATTTAAAATAAAAAAGTCTCTGAATATGCCAATCTAACACTCTTCGGTCATTACATGGAGGCGGCTATGTTTCGGTCTCGCGAGGTAACGAGATCGTGAAATCGCGAGAACGTGACGTACACGGCACAGTACACCATCGTAAGCGCCAAATCGAAGGTCAATGGCGTTTGCCATGGTGTCTAAGCCGGAATCCTGCGTTTGGAACATGCCACTGTGTCAAGCCTGGGGGTGTTCCAACACGTCTAATGTAACAACTAACAGTGTGGATACTGTCACATTCGCTACAATGACAAATGGCAATTCGTCAGTACAACAGTGACGATAACGCCGATCTGACCTCTATACTGGCGAGGGGATGGATATACGTATTGATAAAATGTAGTTTTATTAAGTGACACCTACATATTTCGTTGATCGTTCGTTGGAACAAGGAGAGTGAACGAGTACGGTGTAACATCGGTTTCAGCACTATTTCGGCTAGAATTGTTTTGCTTCACACACTGGTCTTGTGTGACGTGTCAACGCCTTAACCACTGCTCTACCCTATCGCCTCTGTCATGTGCAGAAAGTTTATGATATCACAATCTGTACTATAAAACCTAAAACACTACAACATTAAAACTTAGTTACCTCGAACTTGAAGTAACAACATTCCGTTGAACCGAGGTACGGATACCTTGATAGACCAAAGTCTTCGTTATGTGTGTTTGTTTGTTGTTTATTGCTTGACGCCGCAGTCAGTTATATTCCAGCTGCATGACGGCAGTCTGTAAATAATCATGAGCATCGATCTACACAATTTGGATACGATGACATGTCTGACCACCCGATTCCGACAGTAGCCTTCTAACCCCAGAACGTCGTTGTAAAGAGGTTTCAGTGTATTTTCGATGTGTAATATTTACCGTTTCCTGAATTTCCGGTTTCAAGAGCGCCTGTCTGGTGACCTTTCGTAATGACCTTGGTTAACACGTTTGTCCCAATAACCTTCACCTTCATGTTATATCTTCCATTCCCTTTAAGATCACGTGGAAGAATGTACGATGAATATATCCCATCGTCCTTGATCAGATCGGAGCCTAAAAGGAATATTTGCATAATGTATTTTATTAAGATTTTGAGAGACAGAGAGAGAAATACAGACATACAGAGAGATGTACATGTGAACCGTGATAGACATGAAAGAGCTTTTTAAATTTTAAGGTAACTTTGGAGAACATTTCTGTTACACCACGTCGTCATAACTTTTTGTGGCAAGAGCGTCCGAAGAAACAACTGCCGTAGTAACACACTTTGGCAAAACAAAGGCCTGGTACCAAGAACCAAAAGCGAGGACAGTCCGGGATTCGAACCCACGACTAGCAGATCCTGGTATGGCTAGGGATCAGTTCACTTGAACGTTATCATAATTCATTAATGCTTGTTATAACAATTGAATAACTCAGCTCTTTAGTTATATTGTCCTCGAACAGTGTCATCTTTTAGTTCAGGCAAGAACATCATTTCTTATACGTACCGACACCATCGTCGAGTAGTTCCACCTCAGAGGTACCTGCTCCTGGCCTTTCCATTGTGGCCTTGACCTTGGCACCAAGGACGGGGGCAGTACCTCGAGTTACATCAGCAAAAATAGTGAACCTGGCTTTGGTTTCAAATGTTAACAATTCCGTGGAAACCCAGGATCGTGCGTGAACGACGTCATGACCTTTTGACCTCGCCTTGGACTGCACGTGTACCAGGGCGTTGGCGTATGGTCCTATGGCTGTTACTGTGTACTTCCATTTGCCTTTCTGTAAATCAAACTCGGTATGATATATGCATCTTGGCAAAACGATAAAGCATGTGCACGATAGCTAAACGATATAATTTGTGTCTGTATGTATCGTGTTTACGTTGTGACTTGGCGAGGTCGGTTTAACGTAATCGTTCTCCCCGGCCCCTGAGAATAAATACGAAAATGAACCTAACTCAAGTCTAGAATGATTTACCAAGTCTAGATTGCCGCAGCTCCAGACCTAAGAATCGTTTTATGCTCCATTGGGGTGTTATTTTTTATTTTGTAGATGTGTATGTTTAAATTACTTCTGGGATAGTAATAAATGGTTTCGAACAGCCAGGAAGAAATCACTTTGCAGAGACCCATGTTTGATCAGCCCTGCTACTGGAACCACAAATGGTATTCTTACCATTGCAAGACCTGGTATCATCACCGTCATAATGCCGTTGGTGCTGTTTCTGAAGACATCCGTATTTGCCCTGGCCTCAGTTGGATCACTTAAGACGACATCGACTGGTTTGTTTGAGGTGATGGTCACCGTTGTCTCGCGGCCGATGGTGCTGTCGATGGTAAAGCTTCCGACGTGAGGAGTCTTTCGAAGTACTTGCGCAGCTTCAGAACTCACCTGTATCCATAGTTTGTAAACAAAACAAAATGCATTTACCGTATATTAATTATCATGCATTTATGTGAATTGTGATGTATTTGTGTTTTAATGCCTAGTATCCGCATGCGCACCCCAGAGGAAAAACCAATCAGAATGGATGCAATCAATTCAGGATACACATACGATCATTATAATTTTCACGAAACGGGCAAGTACGACCCAGCCTTCCATTTACACTGTGAAGGTCAAGGTCACGATACCGTTCAACATTCTGTTATCGTTAGGATATCATAGACCAGAAGATCACAGAATTAAACATGGCAATAGATCCAGTTTAGAATTGATCTTCAGCAACCCATGTTTGTAACGGAATCGGGTGGTCAATTCGGTTGATGCCCGTCGTCGTTTCCCGATTTCGAAGATCGATGCTCATGGTGTCAATCACTGGTTTATCTGGTCCAGACTCGATTATTTCGGACCGCAGTTTTTTAGCCGGAATACTGCTCAGTGCGGCGTTAAACAAACACATTTTTGTTGGGTTATATTTAATGAATGTCAATACTAGGAAATCAAGCTAAGGAGAACAAAACTCTTACAGAGACCGCAAAATCGTCGAAGCTTTGTTTTTCAACAGTCGCAGCAAGTCCGTCAATCAAAGAAGTGGAGTTGGATTCGCCAGTGAAGAAAAACGTCCGCCCTTCTGTTTCCCCCGCGAGCTGCGCAATGCTTGCTTCCGCTTGTTGCGTGTAGGCGATGGCGTGAATCATGACCTTGCTATTGAAGAGCCTCGGTTTGATATCCTTTATCCACGGAGATTTGTTCTCCTTGCCGTCAGTAATCAATATCAAAGTTCCACCTTTACCGGTCTTCGAACTTTCTAGGGCCTGTTAATATTAATTCCAATATAATGTAATATGTTTCATTTCCCATTGAGTGGGTGAGTGAGTGATCAGTGATTAATGCCTCATCAGCAATTCTGCAGCTATTCCCTGGTCAGTTTGCGTTAAACTTAACACATATAAGCACGATCAAAACCGTCCAGAAACATTACTTGACAGTTCGTGAAAGATACAATAATTGACAAATGAATTGAACTCTAAGTAGACCTAATCGTTGATACCTTTAAACGTCCACCAGCAAGCAGTCCATCGAAGATGTTTGACATATTACGCTCAACGCGATTATCTTATCATTTCGTTAATCCCGTTTCAATGATCAGCCCACACTAATCTGATGGGCGGGGTTATCTCCCATTCTAAAATGGATCTCTATGCTACTTTTGTGTATGTTAGGAACATGCAACCATTAACTTCTCAACAACATGTTATTGGGACATACGCCTACCGTAAGAGCCTTTCCAAGACCAGCGCCAATACTTGTCTTGCCTTCTGCGTAGGTGGGCAGACGGTTGGTGAGAAGTTCTCGGTCTGCCTGAGACTTGATGTGAACCATCTCAGACAGTGTTGTTGCATCCGTGTTAAACTGTACTATACCAAGCCAGCTTCCACTCTCAACGCTGGTCAGAATGTAGTTGCTTGCCGCTTGGCGCAGTATTTCCATAGATGGCCCCTGGTGTGCAAAAGAGAGAGTTAGGCCACCGACAGTCATTTTGCAGAATTATCAGGGGGTTATATACAGTGAGCGTGACAATATTCACCAATATTAAAAAATTAACAGCATTTAGACAAAACCTTCGGATCTAACATGACAAGTATATGTCTCATACACATACACATACACACACACTAATGAATAGGATTTATATATATTGCGATACATGAACATATGTTAAGGAAAAAAACGACTTGTCCTCTTAGCCAGTAAGTTGGGTTTAACACCACTTTAAACAGTATTTCAGATCGGCGTGTCAGCTTAATGTGGGAGGAAAGCCCGAAGTGATGCAGGTCTCAAACGTTTACCACTTCGGTGAAACCAACGAGCACGGGTATGGTGCTGACAAGCCTACAAACATAATCTCGGCGAACCGGGAATCGAACCCACAATCATAGGCGTCTGGCGTGCCCCAGGGACGCAACTCTGCAAGCTAATATTTTGGGCCAGCTGTATCGTTATACAAGAAGAATACCAATGTACCGTCATACTCCCGGAGGCGTCAAGGACGAGAACTCTCCTTGTTGGTTTCACCTGCACAAAGTGAAACCTGGGCGTGGTGTCCGTGAATGCAGGGAGGGGCGCTCCGACTGAAAGTTGGAAATAACCTTGACATTATAATATATATAAGCATGACATAACTGGGTTAATGCACAGTATCATAACAGAGAGAGGGGTGGGGTGTGTGTGTGTGTGTGTGTGTGTGTGGGGGGGGGGGGGGGGGGAGGGGGGGAGGGGTTGGGGTTTGGGAGGGGGGGGGGTAGCAGTACATCATGTTCAAATTGAGGCGAAAATGTAACGTTGAGCGCACCTTAATATAGAATTTTGCATAGGAGGGTCCGGCTACTGGGGTCAATATTTCACTTCACTAGAGAGATGGTATTAGCCCGGAATAATGCTGATTGTATAGTGCTGGTCCACTGAGATACCAGTCCCCGTAATGCAAGTGTCAACTTGCAACGTTCCTTTTGGTATGCTGGGTTAGAACCACCAACCTTTAGCTCACCAGGCAGAAGCTCTACACATTTTTGTTCAGGGGTATTTTGAGTTAACCAACTCAAAAGAAGCAAAAGGTCCATTTCTTCTGGTGACCCACGATGTACCCTATGATGAAGCTAAGGCTTACTCTTTTTGAAGTCCTCGTGTTTTCTCATGACCTCCCATGCACTCCGGTAGTTGCACAGCCTGTTTTGTCTGTTCGGGGCGTAGACGTTGTGGCGGTACTCCCCGGGGGCGCTGTAGGGGTCGTCGCAGAAATCCGTTATCTGGAAGTGAAAACGTCACTGGCTCAGTGTTTCAGGTTTATCAAAGCGTGTCTGTTTCATGGTGGAGAAAATAACGCTGACAGTGATACAGACAGGCATTGGACCATACTCGGATCGAAAACTGGTATTCAAATCTGGAATACATACATGCGGATCCTTAATCTACAAAGGGAGGCAACTCTACATAGCGATATCTTGCAAATGCAGGAGACAATGCCCTAGTGAATCATTAAACAGTTAAAACTGTATTACATGCTCAACAGACATTATTAGTGTATGACGTGGGGCATATAACACCCCGCGGGACCGGTTGTCAACGAATTTCCTTTTTGGACATTATGTTTGTCCGTTTATTCAAATTTTAAATATCTTCATCAGAATGACCAGCGTGACATTTTGACAGCGAGCTGACAACGTAAACACACCCAGAGTTATCGCCCTTGTATTACAATCTGATAAACTCGGTTAAGTTCGCTAAACTCTATTTGATATGTGTTCAGTTTTGAAATATTATAATCAAATCACTGTATTTGTAATGGTCAGAACCTATATCACGCTAAATGGAATTTATACTTTATCGGTCAGCAGGGTACGTGGGAGAATTTTCGCATTCAGTAACCAATCAGAAACGAGTATTTTAATGCAAGTTAAGATAAGTTTTATTTGTTCGTTTGGTGTTGTTTAACGCCACACCCAGCAATATTCCAGCTATATGACGGCGGTCTGTAAACACTCGTGTCTGGATCAGACAATCCAGTGATTGACATCATGAACATCGATCCACGCAATTGGGATACGATGACATGCCTCATCCAAGTCAACGAGCCTGACCACCGGATCCCGTTAGTCGCCCGACAAGCATCGCCGCCCTACTGCAAGCAACCTATGCTGAGGTAGGTACATAGGACACATACATTGAGTGAGTGAGTATGGTTTTACGCCGCTTTTAGCAACATTCCAGATATGGGGACACCAGAAATGGGCTTCACACATTGTACCCATGTCGGGAATCGAACCCGGGTCTTCGGCGTGATGAGCGAACGCTTTAACCACTATTCTACCCGACCGCGCCTGACACATACATTGATATAATATAACCTCTACTGACACGGTGCTTTGTATGACGAGGGTCGGTGGAGTAGTCCAGTGATGGAAAGCAATTGCTGGTTTGCCCCGCTGTGTTGTTGATGGAATGGTGCTAAAAGCGACACTAAACAATACTCACTTTCTCGCTGATCACTCATTCACTCACTCGCTCATTGTGGGTGTTGTTTATGAAGTTAATAAAAGCCTCTCATCCGATAAATACAGTATTTTACATACGATATGTCTGCATACGTTGTTACATGTCGAAGTGATTACTAGTACAGTAAAGTACGGTTATAACGAACTCAAAGGGACTACTAATTTTAGTTCGTTATAACCGAAGTTGGTTATAAGCATATATACAGCATAACTAGAGCAAATAGTCGGGACCAAAAAGTAAGTTCCTTATATCCGTCAGTTCGTTATAAGCGTGTTCGTTATAACCGTAGTTTACTGTATATGTTTCTGAAAGGGTTTGTTTTATTAAAAAAAACTTTCCTATCATTCTGGCTTCTGTGGTCTGGTGAATAGAGCGTCTGCCTGAGAGCCTTCAATTCCTAGCCGCGTCATACCAAACACACACATGTGCATGCACGTCGCTATATAAGTGCACTAAACTTGAACACTCCGTCAAACCAATTTCCACCTCAGCTGCTTCAACTCAGGATAAACGCATCAGACAACATGCGCGGGCACATGCTGACAGAGGACTGACATGACAGCGGCCTAACTTCCGGTGGTCTGTTGACACAGTTCATCTGACACATGCGTCACGTGACACATGCATTAACTGCGTAGGTGACATGTGCCACAGAGTCAGTCAACCGGAAACTGGCAGGACGCTTCCTTGTTTCCTATATACCAAAGGGATTAATTCCAATGAAACCATCATTCTACTATTAATATTTTATCTTATGCGAATTTTTACGAGTTTCCCAAATAAGGAGACGTTAGATTGCCAATAAATTATCCTGCACACAAAACGAAATTGATGGGTGGGTTGGCTTTTATTTTATGTTTAACATGTTTTGTGTGTTTGTTTGTTGTAAAACGCCGCACTCAGCAATATTCAAGCTATATGACAGCGGTCTGTCAATAATCGAGTTACGACCAGGCAATCTAGTGATTGACATCGTGAGCATCGATCTGCACAATTGGGAAACGATGACATGCATCAACCAAGTCAGCGAGCCTGACCACCCGATTCCGTTAGTCGCCTTTTACGACAAGCCTAGTCTCCTACTCTCACAGCAAGCATGGGTTGCAGAAGACATATTCTCTAACCGGATCTTTACGGGTGTGTTGAACAAGTAAACACATGTGAGTAAACACTTTTGTATTTATAGGAGTCCGTGTGTATAGGAGTTGCTTTATTCACTTCTTCAGTTAGTATATAGGTTTCAGCCCCATGCTGGGGGCACGGGTGGCCCAGTCGTCTAAGGTTACGTCCCCTGGACACGCCAGACACCTATGATTGTGGCTTCGAATCCCGGTTCACCCCGATTATGTTTCTAGGTTTGTCTGCACTATACCCGTGCTCGTGGGTTTCATCGAAGTGGTTAACGTCTGAGACCTGCATCACTTCGGGCTTTCCTCCCACATTAAGCTGACACGCCGTGATATAACTGGAATACTGTTAAAAGCGGCGTTAAATCGAACTCACTCACTCACTCACTAGCACCATGCTCGACATTTAGAATAACAGTTCGCCACAGCGACACAATTTTATGGCAAGAACGAGGGGTTTTGTAATGGTTAACGTTTGAGCTTTCATCCAACATGGCTTAAATCCAAGATTCGTGTGATTATGAGGGTTTATCAGCACCTGTGTTCGTGGGTTTCACCAATATGGAACCCACCCACGAACTGTGTCACATGGGTTTTCTTTTGACTCCTAAAAAGGACATTCTCCCGTTGTCGTCCTCAAATGAACAAGTAAAAAGGGTCAAAATTAACCAAAGCGCGACAATGTGTTAATACGGCAACGCGATATTTTGACCATTTGTCGCATTGTCGCGATGTCGCGCTCTAGTTAGTGATGATACTCTTGGCTTGTTTGGGTGACAATGTCGCTTGTAGGATTCCATTATAATAGATTTCATCCTACCTTAAACTGACACGCCGCTACATAACCGACATACTTAAAGAGGCTTTAAAGTTACAGCACTTAAGCCATATTTACAAGCAGGCCTCTCTAACTTTACCTTCGCTGAAGGTCAGGTCAAGGTGAACTCGTTCGGTTACAAAACGTGTCCTTGTGCCAATCTGTTATCTAAATACATTCCACTCTTTGTTGTGATCCATCTTTCTCCAGCTTAATTTTATTACTTAAAACAACAAGCCCTGCATCATCCCCCGGTAGGTGATCCTCATTGGATTTGTCACCTGGTTTAGGGTGTCAAGATGCTTGATATACGCGAGGATGGTACACCAACATTATTATTTATATTAAGTTTTTTAAGACTTCACCGCTGAAGTGAAACACAAGCATTGTCCCACCCAATGTGTCACAGTTTACGTTGAGCTGGTTCGTGTCAATAGCCCTATATCATCAATCATATCATTTTATACAGAAATAACAGACATAAATTATTAAAATATGTGATTTTTTTCTATTTTGCTTGTACTTGTGCAGTGTTTATGGTGAAAGCATGCCTCATTTGTCTCGTCAGCGTGTGTCGAAAAAAACACTATACATGACACATGACAAATTGAGCTTTTTTAAAAGCATATTACAAAGTAAAAATGAAATGTTGTGGGCGGTAAATCACTGGCATGCTGGAATATATATACATATTTTGCACAAAGCTGTCAACAGATGTTATTTCATCTTTGCTGGCCATGGGTTCGACCCATTTTAATATAACAAAGCCTTGTTGATATCACGTTCTTTATTGATTGTAACAACGTTCCTGGGCTACTCCTTGGTTCCTTATAGCGAGTGAGTGAGTTGGGTTTAATGTCGCTTTGAACAGTATTGCAGTTATATCACGGTGTATCAGTTTAATGTGGGATGAAAGCCCGAAGTGATGCAGGTCTCAGACGTTTACAACTTTGGTGAAACAAACTTGGAAACATAACTGGGGTAACAGGGATTCGACCCCATAATCATAGATTTCTGGTGTCCCCAAGGGACGCAACTCTGACGACTGGGCCACCCGTGCCTCTTCATGCAGGTTGAGAGGTAAAGAAGAGGCCTAGACATATGGTACTTGCTAGACATATGGTACTTGCGGCTGCCCCACTGGCGCTCGGCATTAAGGGGCTAAAACAAGGACAAGCTAGCTCAGAGTCAGTATACTGGGTCTGAGTGGAGTATTCATGTAACTGCGGCGTGGTATCTCAGTGGGCTAGCACTATAAGTCGGCATCAGTCCGGACTAGTACAGACAGACACACACACACACACACACACACACACACACACACACACACACACACGGAATCTTGAATAAGGACCAAGATGGCGGCTGTCACTCCCAGTCTATATGTATATATGCCAGTGTTCTGGCAATCAAAGACTTGACAAGCCATACTGGCATTTTCCAACGAAAGTAAGTAGAAAAAGAAGAAAGTAAAGAACACCAATTTTGAACATATGAGTAAAGTTAATCAGTTCTGTGATTGTCATGACATCAAATTCAAAATAGGTTCAGCTGTACACTTGATGGTTAAGTACAAGGGTGTTTTCGACATGTTTAATGTGAAAAATATAGCCATGTATTTGGTGCACTTGTCACAAGGGGAACATCTATTACGTGTGCATACTGAATATTTTATGCTGAATATCCTGACATAATATTGGTTGTCCGCGTCAGAAAAACACATTTATTTAAAGTTAATGTGCTAAATGTCAAACGTACGTCATCAGAATACGTTGTCATGTCTATCTAAATATCATGTTAAAGACGGGGTGCGGTACGCTTGGGTGAGGTGAGGTGAGGTGAGGTGAGGTGAGGTGATGTGGGATGAGGCGAGGTGAATGGCGTTTAAAGTCGCGTTCAACATACGGTAAAGTACGGTTATAACTAATTTTAGTTCGTTTTAACCGTAGTTCGTTATAAGCATATATACAGCATAACTACAGCAAATAGCCGGGACCGAAAAAGAAGTTCGTTATATCCGTCAGTTCGTTATAAGCGTGTTCGTTATAACCGTAGTTTACTGTAATTGCACTTACATCGCGACGTGCATGCGCCTGTGTGTTGCTGCCTATACCGGTACCGGCCACAGTATACCGACTCCGAGCTGAACCGTCCTTATTTTACCCCTAATACCGAGTGCCAGGCAGGGTAACAACAAGTACTATGTTTTAATGTCTTTTCATGTGCCGCGGCCGGGGATCAAAGTTACCATCGACTTTCCACACTCTATCCAATCGACCACGGAGACACCTACACGTGAAGTAATCCTGAACTTAAAATCTGCTTCTGGCTTTAAACCATTTCACCTTACCATCTTCTAGTATATATCATACATATGTCAACCCGTGAAGATTCGGGTTAGAATAGGTCTTCAGTAACCAATGCTTGGCTTGAAAGTCGACTGAGCTTGCCGAAAGAGGCGACTAAAATGATCGGGCGGTCATGTACGCTGACTTGGTTGATGCATGTCATCGATCCCAATTGCGTGGATCAATGTGCATGATGTCATTTACTGGATTGTCTGGTCTAGAATCGATAATTTACAGACCGTCGTCATTTTGCTGGAATATTGTTAAGCGCGGCGTTAAACAACAAACCAATATACATAAATATATCTCGCAACTATGAAATATATGGTGACACTTACGCTGTCTAGATACTGCATGAACATTATGGACGACACGCCCTGGTTGTGCTTCATTATGGGGTAGAACTTGCACCCATCTCCTGGTTGTCCGGTGTACATGTCAAATGGACACTCGCCTTTCGTGCGCTCGCTTCGCAGAACCCCTTCCACTTCCGTGGAACATCTGGAAAAGTAACATTGATAACTGTAATCACAGTTTGCGATATACATGTTTTGTACAAAGGATTACAACCGACGCTGTTGACAAATTCAATGTCGCCATGATTGGATTTGCAGAGTTGGGTCTCCTAGAAATGCAAGGATCCTCTGGTCGCGGGCAACCTGATTATGATTGCTAATGCATTTCTTCGGGTATAGCAATATATTCGCAATAACATGCATATGTATCAAACTTGCTGTCACACAAAACACTAATGAAACCACAGTTTACAAGTCGTATGCAAATTATTATGTCAATCGTTATATATCATGTGTGAGCCATCTTGCAAGACATCTGCTGATAAATAACAAAAAGAATATAATTAGAACAAATCAGAAGATATAAAGTCAGTTGTTTTAAATATTCACTCCCTGTTTCTTATTCTAGATGTTCTTTTTAAAGCCAATACTTGTAAATGAAGCATGTGACCATGAATTGTCAAGAATGTCGCACCACTGTATGCGTCGCTTTGTCAACCGCAATCCGCTGATCTTGAATGTCGAATCCCAGATTGATGAATGCCCACTTGTCATCTACTCCGTCATTTGTATTAAGTCATATCCAGTCCTGTCACTACAGTGTATTTCTTTACAACCTATATGTACTTAAAAAATAATGTATTAATCAAACATATGACCACATGTGTCTAGCATATTTGGCCATTGGAGGATCTGTCTAATTAAGCACTAAGTAATTAACTTACAACCTATATGTACATCATGTATTGTCATTGAGGAATATGTCTAATTAAGTAGGGGGTTATTAATTAACAACCTATATGTACATCATGTATTGTCATTGAGGAATATGTCTAATTAAGTATTGAGTAATCAATTTACAACCTATATGTACACCATGTATTGTCATTGGGGAATCTGCTTAATTAAGTATTAAGTAATTAATTTACAACCTATATGTACATCATGTATTGTCATTGAGGAATATGTCTAATTAAGTATTAAGTAATCAATTTACAACCTATATGTACACCATGTATTGTCATTGGGGAATCTGCTTAATTAAGTATTAAGTAATTAATTTAAAACCTATATGTACATCATGTATTGTCATTGAGGAATATGTCTAATTAAGTATTAAGTAATCAGTTTACAACCCAAGTGTTCATCATGTATTGTCATTGGGGAATCTGCTTAATTAAGTATTAAGTAATTAATTTACAACCTAAATGTTCATCATGTATTGTCATTGGGGGATCTGTTCAACTAAGTCATCATAAATAATAATTTACAACATATATGTACACAATGTATTGTCAAAAGGACAATAGAAAACGAAATGCCGTGCCTTTCACATGATATCGTTCGCGTCCTTTGAATTCTCCGAATGTTCATGCTTAGATAATGTCCAACGACAGGACAAACCCTGATAAAACTTCATCCATTTGAAGGCATGTAAACACACCTCAACTTCAGAGACCTCAAATCATCACTTTATATGACGTGACAAATTACAGCCACTTCATGATGGTTTGTGTTGTTCACGTGTAGCAGTTGAAGGAAGGATCCTTCACCTGAACACAATGGTCATGTCACTTGTCCATCAGAATCCTAAAGTTGGCCACTGACCTTCATGAGGGCGTGGCCATTATACTTTTTTTATATATCACATGAGGTATGCCTAGTCGTCTCCTTAGGTAACGTGTGTACGACAAATATACTTCGGCAGATAGCCTAGTGTGTAAAGCGTTCGCTCGACACACCGAAGGTCCAGTTTCGCTTCCCAACATAGTTGCAGCTTGATGTCATGTGTAATAAGGTCAACAAAGTCAAAACTCAAAATGTTTTCCCGTCAGAACGCTTTATACATAGGGTGGGAAAATAACCCGATAATTAACTAAAACATTGATGGAAAGGCATGAGATTATTTTGGAATTTCGAATTTTCAGTTTATACAGTTTTGTCAAAAGATAAAAAATACTTAATCGAAAACCTAAGTAAACACAAGCATATTTTAATTTTCAAAGATTAAGAGAACCTTGGTACAAAAAAACAATACATTTCCACATGAAAGAACAACATCAAGCGTGGTAAATGTGACAACAGGGATGTTGCTTTGCTCCTTTTCTTCCCTCAGTGACACAAGAGATCGTCCTATTTACATGAGCCACACCTCACATTAATGTCATAAGTTGTATGTCATTGTGTTTTGTGTGCACATCATTTTTGTTTACTCTTCCTTAAATGACGGAAAACAATACAGTAAAACAGACATAGCTCTTCTTAATTTTGGTCTCCATACATGAACAGAGAATTTTCACCCACACAAATATCTAAACATTTTTTTAAAACCTAAACATGTCCATAAACAAAACGAGTTGAGAATAAAAAACATGTTCAGAAAATCCGGATTCACGATTGGCATATTCTTTTTCCAAGAACGTGACCTTTTATATTTGCTCTGAGATTATGTATGCAGCAAAGAGACAGAAGACAATAGAAGTGTATTAACAAAGGATTTCAAGTTAGAACATGTCATGTCAATATTACCACTTTACCGTCAGCTAGCATGTTCTTTTATTCATCATTAACCAACAAAATATATTCAGAGAAACCAATATTTAATTTCATGATTATGTTTGGACTGACAGTTATTATCAAAATATGAATATATGATTAAGCACTTAGATTTTAGCTTCAGACTTAAAATTCTGATCTGACTATCACATGAATGTTTTTCCAATGATGTACTTTTCTCAACGTCCTTTTTTACTGAAACACTGTTCAAAGCGTCCTTAAACCCAACTAGCTCACTCCCTCACCAATGCTCTTCAAGAATTTGAGCACCAACTGATACGAGTGCAGATCTTAGGAATGCCAATTTCATTTTATTTGTACATTCGCCATATTTACTAGAACATGTTTAAGACAAAATCGAGTTGCTGATTTCGAGAATGAGAGAATTGTTTTCAGAAACCAGCTCTGTATGAACTCATACCACTAAGCACCAGTTGGTATTGATATTTCATACAGAAAATGGTTGGGTTTAGGGCGGCTTTAAACAGCAGATGTATATTAGTATATACCACGGCTTAATCTGGAAGCACATGATCACTGGTTATTGTGGAAATCTGGGAATCGAAGCCGCGACCATAGGATTCTCGCACGTCCATGGTACGCAACTCTTCACAGCGAGATTAGCGGCGCTTTAGATAACCTGGCCCTGACCCATTTCATATCCTTTACGAGTAAATATGAACTCAACAATCTTTAGTCGTATACAATACCAAGATATACAACTCAGCATTAATTGATAGCTATATTCTGAGCGTGGGACCTGAATGTGCGTGATTAGCTGCTTGGATCTGGAGAATTTTCAGCCTTATTTAAAGTTAATGAAAGTAAGTTGACAATGAAATACTCCAACTGCTGCCATCTCAGTACGTACATACTTCCCTTCAATTGAATGTTGAGCACTTTAATGTAGTTTAATGTGCCGTCCTGTTATACATACTCATTGACTATCGCGTGACTTTATGTTCGTGGTTACGTTGAGCGGTTGACATAAAATTTATGAAAGAGCCATACGATGATACGCCATAGGATAATTATTTGGTTTGTTGTTTTACGCCGCCCTCAGCAATATTCCAGCTATATGACGGCGGTCCATTGGATTATCAAAAGGGGCCCTATTATCATTATCAGTTACATGATGAAAAAATATAATCATAATGTAATTGTTGCTTGTTTTACTACATGTACATCCTTATATAAGACAAGAGCCTGAGTCTCACCTGACTGGCTCCCACTTGCCGGCATGTCTGTAGAAGGGTGTATCTTGCGGATCAATGGGATACTCATCAAACAATCCCCACCGTAGATGTGCCCACTCATGGACCAAAGTCTTCTCTGAAAATAGAATCACGGTCTATATAAAGAAAATCACGTAGAAGACATATCGATGCATGGTGTTTTAAATGAGTTGACTTTTGATAAATTACAATAACTAAGAAGATGACTTCCTTTCAGAGAAGCATTACGGGAATTTCTGTTTGTTTTTTTTTGTTGTTTAACGCCGCACTCAGTAATATTCCAACTATAGGACGGCGGGCGCTCAATGATAGCGTCCGGGCCAAAAAATCAAATAATTGACATTATGAGCATCGATTTCTGCAATTGGGATACGATGACATGCATCAACCAAGTCGGCTTGCCTGACCATCCGATCCCGTTAGTCGCCTAAAGCATAGTCACCTTTTACGGCAAACATGGGTTGCTGAAGACTTATTCTCCACCCGAATCTTCACGCGTCGTTTACGGGAATGTGTGAGTGAGTATTTTCAATGTTCAAGGATTATAACAGTGTGTAACATCAAAAAAAAAAGGCTTCATACGTTCACCCATGTGGAAAAGTCAAACCCGGGATTTGGATATGAGTGAGTGAGTGAGTTGGGTTTAACGCCACTTTTAACATTATTCCAGTTATATCACGGTGTGTCAGCTTAATGTGGGAGGAAATCCCGAAGTAATGCAGGCCTCAGACGTTTACCACTTCGGTGAAACCCACAAGCACGGGTATGGTGCTGACAAACCTAGAAACATAATCGGGGTGAACCTGGATTCGAACCCACAATCATAGGTTTCTGGCGTGTCCAGGAGAAGCGACTCTGCACAGCGAATCGCGGCGCCTTAGACGACTGGGCCACCCGTGCCCCCTTTGGATATGAAGTGCTAGCGTTTTAACAAGCAGACTACTTCTGCACCATGTGTACTCAGCTTAAGTCAAAACATCAGCGCTAGAAAACGATCAGTCTCGGTCATCTGCCGCAACAAATTCCATTGGTCGAACCAAAGATCACTGAAAATTCGGATGACACCAGGTGTTCACGAATAGGCTAAGCGTATCCTATAAGATGTAAGTGTAAGCGTTTTGTTTTTGTTTTGTTTTGTTTTATTTGTCTAACACTGCACCCTGGAATATTCTTGAATTAAGATTCGATATATAAACAAGCGAATCTGGACCAGACAATTTTCAATCATGTCATCAAGTATCGTGAGCAATGATCTACTTCAACAAAAGCATCAAGTATGACCACCGATCAATTACAGTGCGTGCAAGTAAATAAGGAGGTGTGAAAACTCCACGTGAAGGTCATAGAATGTGGCTGCACTGGGGCGGATCTATCGGGTGGGGGTGGGGAAGGAGGTGTCAGGAGGTTCGACCCCCCTTACCCCCACGCCCGCCAAATACACACAAGCACGCTCGCACGCAAGCACGTGCACGCGCACAAATACCTTTACGAAAAGCGATATTTGTGATTTATTCAGTATGGCATTAATACATTGAGCGAACGTGCGATTTAGTAAATTTTCGTTAAAATTACTCTTCTTTGCCACAGCTATGTTGGCTCCCATAGGGCCCGTCATCATGGGCAAGTAATATTTAGTTGATTGACAAATAATCTTTGAATCGTATTCTTGCCCCGAACATGCATTTCATAACCTAAATAGCATGTTGCACGTGCAAAGGCTCAGGAAAATATTGCACGTGCACCCCGAAGGGCGTCTCAGAGTGTTCTCACAGTTGAGAACAGTGTTCTTGAATATCTGATGAAGACGATTATAAAAGCAATTAAAAAAAAATTATTATGTTGCTCGACAATGAGATAGACCACGAGGTGATCAGTCATAAGGTCCTCGTGATTCAACCTACATGTTCACTAAAGTTTTCAAGTGAATTGTAAGTTAAAGTTTGCTCCGGGAACATATGTATTTACTCATGTCAAAATAAAAGTCACATTTAAGACGATCATGACAATGAAACAGTATGCAGACATTGTCATGAATTGTAGACTCGTGTGGTCTCTCTGTCACATATTGTTGTTTACGACGTGTCAGATGCCAATATAGCAATAAAACTTGGAAACATGATCATTTTAATCCAAGCTTACATATACGTCTGTAATGAAATCGGCTGTTTATGTCAGGTTTATTTGAGGAACTACAGACACTTTAATGTTGCGTTGAAGATTACTCAACTTATATCGCGACGTCCATGCACGTGTGTATGTGTGTGTGCTTGTAGCGTGTTTGCTTGTTGTTTAACGCCACACATTGTCAATATTCCGGCTATATGACGGCGGTCTGTAAATAATCGAGTCTGGACCAGACAATCCAGTGATTGACATCATGAGCATCGATCCAAGCAAATTGGATAACATGCAACCACTAAGTCAGCGAGCCTGACCACCCGATCCCGTTACTCGCCTTTTACGACGAGCACAGTCGCTTTTTACCGCAAGCATGGGTTGCTGAAGACCTATTCTACTCCGGATCTTCTATAAGGCCGATTGTAATGTGTTAACCAACTGAAATACCATACCGCAGTTTAACTCAGACACAATATGCTGACCCCGAGGCGTTTGACGCAGCCTGGGATCGAACCACCGTCCTTCCGCTCTCCGGGCAAACGTTCTATCCACACGACCACGGAGGCTGTCTATTAAATTGATGATCAATGGAGGATATTTGACAGAATTAGTCTCAAAGATTAGCAGGCTAAATGACAATAGATAAACTTTATCGTAAATATTTGATTGAACGACAGTTTTGTTCTAAAAGCTTGTGTAAAAACCGGTTATTATATGATGTGGGTAGGTTGAGTGGGAAGCTGTAAAAAAAGCACATTCAATTTCTCAACTGGTAGTAGAATTAGCACTTGACCTAAAGCGCGCTTTTGAAAAACTTTACAATGTATTATGAATAAAAAAATCTCTGCTAAAGGCAGAGTCTATTGTACCATTCCGACTGTATCATGAACATGTGTTTATGAATTACTATCAAATAGTGATGATACCAGGTTTTCGCGAAAAGGTGAGCCTATCCTGCCCCACCGGTGGCACAAGTCACAAACACATGCAAAAGCATGTCAATTGTTCACAGATGGAAAGACAGTATTGCCAAAAACAAGTTATACCATCTTTCCAAAATGTGGCTCCATCAGACAGGAACGGTTGGTAAGTGGTTAAAGAGTTCACTCGTAAATTCGAAAGTACTTTTTCGATTCCTCACTTTTAATTCGAAAAGAAAATGTGCCCCAAATGAAAAGTAGTAGAACATACTTGTTCGTGTACATATTTGACAATTTACAACCCCTTCACATAATGTAATGAAATCCGCCAAGAGAAAGTGACTTTATGTTATCTATTTAACCGTGACTACTCTTTAATAAGTCTCCTTCATAAGTATAAGTAATAAAAACAATAATGCTGAATATGCACTCCTCTGAAATCAGACAGAAAACGGGAAAGGCGTTATCCGCGTAAAACTGGTTCCATTGTTGGTCCGCACAGCGAAGCGATTTTAGCCGTTCACTCATTTGGGTGGATCGCAGCCCAGTCAAATATCCGGTCAATAACGTTGAAGTACATGTATATGACACAACTCTGTTGTGATCTCCTTACCAGGTAGTCCCCATTTGAGTGTGACCTCATCGTCCAGGAGGTAGTTTGGGGTCAAATGGATGTACAACCCCGCCTCTCCACACGTCGCGTACTGTTTAACATACGGGGCTTCGCCGTAGGCTGGGTTGGCTTTGTCAATGATTATTTGCGCATGGTGGACGTCAGCATCCGTGGCGCTCTCATAGTGAGGAAGGGTTGTCCAATTCTGGGGAATCACTACCACAAAGTCTCGGAAGTATATCTGGTTCTTCGTTGCCCTGAACAAGGATTGTGACGTGACTGTTAGATATTGCTGAAAAAGAAGATAATTTCATAATAAAAAAATGAATTCAAGTTTCAGAATTATAGAAAATATTGTTAGACACATATTGTTACGGGAATTACAAGTTAAAGTGAGTGAGCGAGAACGATTTTACCCACTTTTAGCAATATATCACCAGAAAATGGACTTCACACATGTAGGGAAACCAGGACCTTCGGCGTGATGAGAGATTTTGTAACCACAAGGCTACCTCTCCGAGTTAGAGAAGGTCCACCGGAACTTATGCTGATTGTAAAAGGCAACCAAATAGAGATCTGAACATTAAATCTGTATAGGAGTAGACCCAAAGTCTTTCGTGACAAATGATCTCAACCCAACACTCCACCCTTGAGAATTGGGAAATGTATTGGATATCAAAATGAGGTGAATGAATGTAGATTATTACACTATTTTTTCCTCACTTGCGTCATATCAGCGAATGTGCAATTACTTAATACTTATGAACTACTAAGGGATTTCTGTAAGAGACTGCGGGGACTGCTTCAAGACATGCTCTTTTCACAAGCATTCTTTTCAGGATATCCGGGTTCAACGGGCTTTTTTTGCTCTTTTGTAAATACTGGGGTAAACTTATCCCCATCTAAATATCCGGTTCCTAAATACCACTAATAGTGGCCCAGTGGTCATCTAAAACAAGAATTATATCTGTGTTGTGCTAGCATTAGGTTGTACACCAGTGCTCACACGGGGGCGTTTTAAACATTACTCCGAGTCTGACCTTCATGTCTGAAGTACATCCATTTGGCACAAGATCAAGATGTACTATCAAATTATACCGTATGTCAAATAATGACATCTGAGAAATATGAAAAGTTGTCTAATGTTGGTAATAAGTAGCTCATCAAAATGACAAGGAATTGACAAATCATAATTATCATGAGTCTATAACCTTGAGGGCAACTGAAGGTAAACCAGTTCATCAAAGTCACTAAGGAAACATTGTTCCTTAGTCAAGGGTAAACCGAAATGATTCAACAAGCATTCGTTGCTTCAAGGTGGCATCGAATGATCATGGTCACCTAGGATATGTTGTCCCACTGTGTTTGATGCACAGGGCCTAGTTCCTCTAGCATGGTTGGGAGCTGATGAAGGCAAGAAGACGCCTTCTTTGCTCATGAAACATCTGGGGTATCTGCTGGTCATATTAGCAGAATAGTGTTCTGCTAGTGCAGTGCAATTTGTGGACTCGTACATTAAACTGTTTGAAAACCAACGTCGACCGCTGTTAAGTGCTAAAGGGAACCCGATATGAGCCAGTGTCAAGGTTGCTGTGACCCATCAATGTGTAATATCCTTCTGTCAACCACACCGTCACTGATCTTCCACCATACGGGTCAGTATGGAGGAGGACCGCCTCCGTGGTCTAGTGGTAGAGCGTCCGCCTCGAGAGCGGAAGGTCCGGGGTTCGATCCCCAGCAGCGTCATACCAAAAGACGTTAAAAGGTAGTACTTGTTGTTACCCTGTCTGGCGCTCGGCATTAAGGAGCTAAAACAAGCACTGGTCCGCACGGAGTCAGTATACTGTGTCTGAGTGGGGTATTCATGCTAAACTGCGGCATGGTATCTCAGTGAGCTAGCACTAATAAATCGGCATCAGTCCGGACTAGTACAAGCAGCCACACAAACACACACACGTACATGCACGTCGCTATATAAGTGCAATACTCTTGGACGCGACGTTAAACCCCATTTCACTTCACCTCATTCTGGCGGACATTGGCATTGGTGTTACGTTCAGTGACACGTCTACAACATGACCGCGACTGTCACGAAGGGTAAGTTGAATCTGGATTCGTCAGATATTACACCGCACATCGTATTGTCCCAGTGCCTACATTGCCTACACCATTGGCGTCAGGTTGACATGTGGCGATTAGTCAAACGGGGGATCAGACGAGGCTGTGGAACTGTTTGATCAGGAACCCCTAACGCCAGTAACTCTGAGCGGGGGCTTTCATTAGCTGTTGGATCACGATTCCGTAGAACCTGAAACCTGTTCCAACATCAGCTTATCACAGGCTGTTGCACATTAAGTGTACCGGCTAATACGTTGAGTTGAGACAAGTTGCCCTCAAACGTTCTATATGTTGCGGACGTCGCATTGTTAATTGAACATCAAACGATGATCAAATAGTACAATGAATGCGTGCGTGCGTGCGTGCGTGCGTGCGTGTGTGTGTGTGGCTGCTTGTACCGGTGTAAGTTTTATAGTGCTGTCACTATGCCATCCCGCACTTCAACATGGATACCCCAATTAGACACAGCATACTGACTTCGAGCCGCCCAGTACTTGTTTTAGCCCCTTAATGCCTTCATGTAACTTGAATATTACTGGGAGCGGCGTTAAATAACAAACCAATAAATAATGTATTCCCAGTTGTGTCTTGGCTCGATCAAAAAGGAAAGGTGTTCAATGAAAACAATTTGAAAAGCCCTACCTCACTCCACAATTTTGGGGGAAATGTCCCGATAAATATTCATACTTTTATACAACTATAGGCGTCCGCTTGTTATAAGGCTATCACTCAGTATCCTTGTGCTCCTGGGCCCACTTGCACAAAGCGATCTTAGCGCTAAGACTACTGTAAGCCTATGTTAAAGTATGGGATTTACGATCATCTTAGCGCTAAGACTATTGTAAGCCTATGTTAAAGTATGGGATTTACGATCATCTTAGCGCTAAGACTATTGTAAGCCTATGTTAAAGTATGGGATTTACGATCATCTTAGCACTAAGATCGCTTTGTGCAAGTGGGCCCTGGGGTCCTTCGAGCGATTCCGTCCTGCGTCAGAATGGTTTGTCTGCCAACATTAAGCCTGTCACTCAGGTATGCAAGTCAAATCACCCAGATTGTCAGATGGGCTGTATTCTTGGCAACAAATTGGCGGGTACATTCCAAATGTCAGTCAAAAGATTGGGAGGCACCGAGAACTATATGGGGAGTCGGACAACTTGGTACTTGGGATGCTAGCGTGACATTTTAAAAGCGAGGTCCGCATGTTTGACATGTTTTTCCTGAATCTTATCAATCAGGTTTGGGACAAAAGGGACATAAAATTGAATGATAATAATGATTTCATTGGATTTATCAAAAAGGACAAGATCAGGTTTGTTGGCATGGATTCCTGTCTACGGACCTATTCCAAAGATTTTTTCATGTCGCTCTCCATATATTCTGGTTCGTACCAAGGGATGAACCTCTGTGTCAAAACCACAAGCATGGCGAAGAATGATCGAGCCACTCAATGTCGCTTAAGATACTGAGTGTGTGCCAAAGCTGGCCATCCACTGACAATGTGTTGGACAGTCTCATTAAATGTATTGCACAATGGACATGTCTTATTTACATTTTGATGCAAAATCACACAATGACCGCTTCGTGTGGGAAGTGACTGGTCCTGAGCAGCAAACAGAAAGCCTTCTGTTTCACTTTTCAGGCAAGCCGACTTCATCCAAGCGAAGGACTCTGCAGGGTTACTGATCTTTTCAACACAATTCACATAAACGCGATGCAGTAGTCGTTCAGATAGCCTCTCCTTGAAAAGCTGAGTCTAGCCCGATTTGATGTGGCACTTCACTTGGCTGACACTCATTTCTGTACCATCCAGCAGTACAGAACCTTCAACAAAATCAACATTGAGATTATGTCCCATATCCTTGCTCGTTTAGGAAAACTTCGGAATGCCTTGTTTTCATCATGTCTCAACATGCTTCACAAGAGACAAATAAAGGTTACAAAAGTGCCCAATACAATTCGGTCATCAAGAGCATCATCACGAATCAAACTACGCCCTCCCATTATAATTGGTAAATATATGCGATTGAGGGAAGAGCGGGGGTGCCTGGATCTATTGTCTGACATGATTTAAAAATTCTATTTTTAATTGTTGTTATGTATAAATGAAATTAAAAAAAAAACGTTTGAGAATAAGAATGCAAGGGCGAGGACGTGCGAGGTGTGACGGTGATGGATCTTACATCAGACACGTGCTTTAACATCAACAGCGGGAATATAAATATGACACGACTGTCAATCAGTTGTTCATGACTGACACAAAATGAATGATAGCAGTTGTGTGTCAAATATACTGAAATTGTTTCTTATACCAAGAGGGATATTCCTGACTCACGTTTTGACGTAATCAGGGACTATTTGCGACACAAAAGATATCCAGCCTTCCAGAAAACGCAATTCGTTTCTCAGGTGTTTTGACAAACCAAATATACATGTTATCAATCATGTTTTGATATATTGTATTTGAACAAAATCATGTGACCTTTGAAGTATTCGATTATTAACCCTGTCAAACAAACGTGCATGTACTTTGGTGACTGGTAATTTATTATAGAGTGTGATGAGCCGGTGACTAAGATCATATAATCCTGAGACACTAGTATATAGAAGTCATTACTTTCTCGAATTTTCGACTGTTTCTCGTTTTTTGTCGTAATTTCAAATTTTTTTTCTCGTTATATGGGCTTTAATACTGAGAAAACATTCGAAATGTCATTTTTTTTAAACATGAAATTGAAATAACGAGAAAATAATCGACATTAAGAAAACATAATCGAATTAACGAGAAACAAACCTTGATAAAAAATAATAAATTATTGACAAAAACGAGACATTTCGACTTAAAAATATAAATTATGCTAATGTAGCAGGGCGTTGTGTCATTCTACAGATGACATTCTTACTTCTTTGGTTATGTCTTTGGGTTAACTTCGTTGGTCATGTGGACAAGGCGTCCGATTCGGGTCAGAAGGTCCGTGGTTCGAATCCCATCACGGGACATTTTTATGGCCGCTACATTTGCGCCCAACGTGGGACTGAGCACGTTCATATTAAATTTGAGCAAAATAAGCCTCAGTACCCTACTGAGGGTACCCTACATAATATTCGTGGAAGTACTTTTTCACCGATGTAACTTAATAAAAACTGGGGCACAGATAATTTGAAGTTTCTCCTTGCTGGCTGGTTACACTCCATTACAACTCATTCTACTTTTAAGTTAACATTTGTTATTATCCATTCTCTTTAAGGAGAAATATTTAATAGTAGTTATTGATCCACCACAAGAATACCTGCTGTAATTACATATAACAAAACTGGATATAACACAAAATAATACATAAATATTGAAAATATTACATGGGCTGTGGCTTTTAAGATTGTTTAAAAAAACTGGACATGCAAGAAGGTTTGTGTAAATGAAATACGCAATTTATATGTGTGAAACAGCGACCGGAAAAAATTCACCCCCCTGTTAAAAGGTTCCGAATCCGTTAACGTATCTTCAAAATTCCAACTCAAATAAAACTAGATTTATCAATAGATTACACACCCAGCACCGTTGCTGCGTACTTGCAGGATGTTTTTATACTCCACAACAATTACTACATTAGTTTTAAGGAGAATATTTTATTTCATGACGTCAAGTTTACTCACGTTTACTTCTAACATGACAGAGAACGTTGTTTCATGTTTCGTCTTATGACATATAAATATGTATTGAGAGTAACACAGACACGCCCACATTCATAATACATTAGTAATACAATATGACCTCGGGAACACGTGGCGGATCGCGTCATGAACTGACAACACTAAATGATATATTGTTGAATAGTTAATATCAAATTGCCTCCTTATACGAAACTGATTATTAGTTTGATAGATCTGCATGATGATGGGGGTAAGATGCTATGTCAGCAAAAACAGTTACTTGGTATGATTGGTAAGTAAGTTAAAATTTAACCCATATCGGCAGTATCTCAGCCATATAGTGACGAATGGTATGATTAGTGATTATGAACAGCATTGCCAGCTATTAAATTTTCCTGACATGTTTATCATAGGCAAGAGATGTAAAATTTAAAAGTAAGTATGAAACATTATTGAGCTTAACAGTAAGAATTAGCATGAGTAGCATATGCCTCAGGCGTTTCTTCTTACGTGGTTCATGGACCACTAAGACATGTCGTTTGCGTCAGGCTTCGTGAACATCCATGTAAGCATTGGTCTTCAGCAACCAATGCTTATTATAAGAGGAGATCTTGTGGCCAGTCGCGCTGACTTGGTTGATGCATGTTATCGTATCCAAATTGCGGAGATGCTCATGAAGTCAATGACTGGATTATTTAGGCCAGAAACTATTATTTACAGATCGCAGTCATATAGATCGAATATTGGTGACCGCAGCATTAAACAACAAACAAAGATGTGAAATATTTCAACAAGAACACTGCGGGATTCGATTATTTACAGACCGACGTCATATTGCTGGAATATTGCTGAACAATATTGTTAAAGAACATAAAAACAAAAACATATCGACACTGACAATTTAACTCCACAAAGTTTGAAAGAGGTAAATGTAGAAGCAGAAAATTGAAATTGTATTGGTATGTTAAATCGGTTTTTCGTTTTGAACAAATTAACAAAGATTCATGTATTAATGATACAGATGGAATTAAAGTCAATGGTGGCATTAATGTATTGTCGTTGACAATTGTAACGCCCATATAAAATGTGCTACAGCCGCGTGACTTAAGTTTGACACTTGACTTTCAAAAACAATCATGTAATGACACTGTGAAAGTTTAAAGAGACGCGTGGCTCAGGGTAGTTTACTGTATGCGAAAGAGTGACTTAGCTAAATAAATGAACTAAATAAAGTTCTTATCACTGAGTTGTAATCAGTTCAAAGATAATATAGGCACTAGATCTCGAATCTTGACACTCGAATCTATTGTTCTGTTTAATGTCATCTGATTTACAAGTGACAAGATTACTCTTATATAACTGCATATGTAGTGAATGAGTTAGGTTTGACGCCGCTTTGAATTTTGCAATTTGTTCAAGTTTAGAACGCTGCAAGAGGCTGATAAAAGATTATGAACATATTTTAATACTTCTTTATTGATCTTTTCTGTAACGTTTCCATTTCCATAAAGACCATTGAGTGAGTGAGTGAGTGAGTGAGTGAGTGAGTGAGTTGGGTTTAGCGCCGCTTTTAACATAAAGAACAGAGTTTAGAGTATATAGTTTAGAGTACAAACTTCATGTGCAGTTGGTTGGAGTAAAGAAATACTGGAGTTGATCTTCATGGTGGTAACGACAAGAATAATTTGAATTAGCTGATACAAATATATTAAACTTGTCAGCATAGAGGTCACTATAAATAATGACCAAGTACTCGCGACCATTTAGATGGACATAACGTTCTTTTCAGCAGGAACGAATGGTCCAAATTTGGACCAATGTCATATGTACATATTTCCAATGGAATCATAATATCTGGAAATAAGGAATGGGTGGAGCTGAACGTAACAATGGTGTTATATATATAATTACATTTATATATAAGTAATTGACATTATTCGTTTTTAATAATTGTATTATTTACACATTTGAGGCATTTGGGGAGATCTTTTTTCTCCTTTGACACTGTTGGTAGTCAATAGTGTTTAAATGTATATAGCTTTGGGAATTTAAGATATTTGTCACTGATATGAACTTTTCGTTGTTGGAGAAGAGCTTCACACAAGTACTTGTCTCCAACAGCAAAATGTTTACAAAGTTGAAATCGATGGTCTTCCCAGGGAATGTTTAGCCATCGTCCGGTTTCAACTGATAAGTTATGGTTGGGGGTTTAAATACATGATTAAAATTATTCTAAAAGCAATAAATGTTTTTTAAAAGACGGTTGATTACAGAATCAAGCTTTGTTGACTAAAAATAACATCCTTTAAAATTTGCTTCGACAGTAGATTATTCAACAATGTATTGTCAACCATTGGTACCAACCACTGCGTTCAAAATACTCATGGGTTCACATACAGAGAACCCCTTGGTTGTGTAGTACATTCCCAATACATTATTGCCGGTTAACAACTTCTTTATTAACAGTTATCATATATTTGTATGGTAGTGCATACAGCTGATAATGTATGTGCACAGATGCAAGTTATGCCCGAATGAAACAGCTCGCTCACACACTCTACTGTAACTGTAAGAGGATCGTCCCAATTCACCATACAACATCACGTTTCGGGGTTGTTTCAAAAACGAGTAGCTACTAGCTATTCGTTTTTGAATCACAACACAGCAAGTTTAAATGAACTCCTTCTATGATATCTAACTTTTCCTATCCCCAGATTGTAACGCTGTATGGAAGTAGAGGGATTACCATTGCACCTAAAGCTAAGGACAAGAGTTATGTTGCTAGATTTTTAAAGGACGATGGACATGACTTAAGTTGCATCTTATTGTGTTAATTTTCTATTTCAGTGCAGTTTTATTCCAAAAAACTAAATTATATAAATTCGATAGGACACCAAACGTAAAAAAACATTAATTTCGTGAGTTTTGCAGGTCCAGCGCCAAAGATCACATTAATTGTCTGAGTAGTAACAAAGATGAACAAAGGTCTAAACAAAGAAAACTGTTTAATTGCCATTCTTGAAGTTGATGAGTGTATCAGAACACGTGCAAATTTATGGATAACAACTTCTGGTTTATTACAGCGACGTTTCGATGTAGATTCTTACACCGTTATCCAGCTGGAGTATTCAGACAACGGTGTAATAATCTTCATCGAAAACGTCGCTGTATCCAATAAACCAGAAGCTGTTATCCATAAAGTTGTACATTTTCTTACATAAACAAAGATAAATGTCACCTTGACATAACAGTATAGGGACTCACCCCTCGTATTATTCCCCTGAGCACTCACCACGCCACGGACCGCAATATAACACACATTAGTTGACATTCCTAAGGGTAAGTATGAACTGCGGAGAGACATGTATTTAATGTATTCAAAATACCGCAAGGTAATGTCCCGAAAAGGTGAAAATAGTTCGTTGTGATTGGCTTAATATTGTATCATCACCTGACTAAATGCATATCCATGATTGAAACTTGTTTTTATGTTGTTTTCATAAAACGTATAAGGTATTAAGTAATCGATTAGTTTGTGTCTGGAATTCTAGGATTCTGTATTAAGTGAGGTAGGTGAGTTCCAGTTTTTATACTCGAAAATGATTTTTAAACGGAACAGAAATACGACCACAAAACAAGGAAGGTTTGAAACAAGAGCATCATCAAAAGAAATATGTCCTAAAGACGAACATGAAACGAAAATCTGACATTTTTGAAAAATGATATATATGTACCCTCTCCATCCGAAAAATGTCACAAGGGTATGGCTGTTTACCTTCATGTATTTGATTCACGTATGTCAACATGGCGGTAACACACTTTCATTTGCTTTTAATCCCATATTTGGTGACCGATTGTTACCGTTATCGCCAACTCACACGTGACTGGTAAAGTATGTGACATAACTCAGTCAGTAATGTGACGTAATGGTCACGGTTACAGGAGACACAGGTGACGAGGAGGGCTGTCGTTCGCGTTACTCTATATACA
This sequence comes from Haliotis cracherodii, assembly GCF_022045235.1. Classification (NCBI taxonomy): domain Eukaryota; kingdom Metazoa; phylum Mollusca; class Gastropoda; order Lepetellida; family Haliotidae; genus Haliotis; species Haliotis cracherodii. Next base: position 37,223,040 of record NW_027266319.1, read on the forward strand.
TGTCATGCTGTGGGACATAACCTCCCCAGCAATGTTATTCTGATCGTACTGACACATGCAAGGAACAGGCGCAGTCTTACATAATAATACACACATGTGGCCCTTGTTTATTGCTCCTTTCAAAAGAATATAGGACTTAACAAGAATACGGTCGCAGAAACTATGTTATGTCGCCGCATGTTTTATATATGCATTTGGGTTAAATGTTTTAATCAAACACAAGGTCTTACCAATCTTACTACCACCGGCGACATAAAACTGCTACTAACCTTGTCATAAAAACCAAAAGAACACAGTACATCATTTGTTTATGTGCCGTGCGTGACACTTACAGTCCAGTGTGATCCTTGCCTAGAATACGTCTAGAATGCGTCTATGTATGGTACCATAATATGTATGGTTGTGTGTGTTGACGGTCTATGTTTGTGTGTGTTGACGGTCTTATGATTGTGTGTGTTGACGATCTTATTATGCATGTGTGTGTTTCAGGTGTTATTTATTTGTGTGTGTTTACTGACATATACTTGTGCTTAATTGGCGGCTTTATGTTTGTATGTGTCTTTTGCTTGTGTGTATTGACAGTCTTATGCTAGTTTGTGTTGACGGTCTTACACATGTGTGTGTGTGTGTGTGTGTGTGTGTGTGTGTGTGTGTGTGTGTGTGTGTGTGTGTGTGTGTGTGTGTGTGTGTGTGTGTGTGTGTGTGTGTGTGTGTGTGCGTGCGTGTGTTGACTGACGAATGCTTGTGCGTGCTGACGACCTTATGCATGTGTGTGTTGAGGGTGTAATACGAGTGTGTTGACCGTCTTGTGCTTGTGCGTGTTGACGGCCTTATGTTCGTGTGTTGAAGGTCATATGGTCCAGGTTGTGTGTTGACGAATTTATGTTTGCGCATTTTGACGGTCTTATGTTTGTGTGTGTTATGCGTAGATGTGTGTCACGCGGGCAGTGGTATTTGTCTTATGTGAGAGTGGGACTGTGAAACGTGTATGTTCTGTGAACGTAGACGTGGGGATTGCGTGAGTAAAGTTGTATGTTGTATGAAAAGATGTGTTGCGTGATTATAGACGCGTGTGCATAAGCGCTTATGCGTAGAGATGTGTATGCGTTGTGAACGTGTGAGAGTAGATGTGTGTGTGTGTGTGTGTGTGTGTGAGAGAGAGAGAGAGAGAGAGAGAGAGAGAGAGAGAGAGAGAGAGTGTTTTGAGCGTAGATGTATGTATTGTGTGAGTTGATGAGGTGTGTGTGTTGTGTGGGTAAATATGTGTGTGACGTGGAAGTGTTTTTTTTGTATGAGTATTAGTGTGTTTATGTGTATGTTTGAGTATATGTTCTTGTTGTTTGAAGTGTCATGTGTCTGTTGCGTGAATAGGTGTGCTTTGTTTGAGAACAGATGTGGGTTGTCCGAGATGTGTATCTGTTGAATAAATGTATGTGACGTGTGAGGAGGTGTGTGTGTGTAATTGTTTTTGAAGTGAGCAGAGGTGTCTTTTGTCTGAGTTGGCGTGTGTAATGGGCATCTCATAGAACAAGAACATTAAAAAAGTGTCATTAACTATCGTGTAAGTTTCGGCACTGTGTAAGGTCAGTCACACTTTCATTGAGGTCAGCTGGGAGTAATAAGCATGCCTGTCTCGTTGGTCAACAGTTAGTTGAGGGTGACAGGTGACATAGAAGTTGTTGTCCTGGACATATGAAGGTCCACTATCAAAAACATTGTTGGGGTTTCGCGATCGTGCAAATGAGGTGGTGGGAGATGGGGTATGCTAATATGTTGTCCCAGTAATTTAGGTCCATGATCCACTTTACAATTCAAAAATGGAAATACATTTTATGTAGTGTTGTTACTGATAAATAATCTTTGTCACGAACACTGCTTACCATGATGAATGAATAGGGTAACTGGTGCTCGTCAGCAATATCAAACTATTTCATGGAGGTCTTTCAATTTAAATCAATATTTTAAAAGCGGTATACGTCATCGTTAACATTAAAACATTCAACATTAAAATTCAAACACGTTTATAAACTTCTGTGTTGTGTTTAAGATCACCAATTTACATAATGAACTTGGTGTAGTAGTGTATGCCTGTAGAATGCCTCTGGTGTAGTATTATTCAGAGTGCCATTCCATGCATATTTCATGCAAATGTAAAATACGGGATGCCTATGAATAGTACTACAAATTAGAGCAAATTACAATGTTGATTAAATCTTTTTATTGATAAAATTTATTTTGTACGCCTTTAGATATAAAGATATTAAGTATTAATTAGCAAGAAATACCTGTCTGGATCGCAAAATGACTTCAAGCAGATAACATATTGTTATGCAATGACGTTTTACTTGGACGATAACTAGGACATTTTAAGAAAATAAGGTGTGCGTTCAATCAGTTAATTTACAGAGTTACAGACTTATCTGGAAGGATCAGCATGGTACATTGTTCGTTAGTGTTTCTGATCAACCTCCACTTGACACAAGACCGCCTCCGTGGTCAATTGAAACAGCGTCTGTCCGGAGAACGAAAGGTCCGGTGTTCGATCCCCGGCCGCGTCGTACCAAAAGACGTTAAAAGATGGTACTTGTTGTTACCCTGTCTGGCAGGGCAACAAGGACAAGTATACTGTGTCTAAGTGGGATATTCATGTTAAACTACGGCATGGTGGGTTAGCACTTTAAATAGGCATCAGTCTGAACTAGTACAAGCAGCCAGACACATACGTGCATGCTATATAAGTGAATAATCCTAGGCGCGACGTGTAACCCCATTTCACGTCACCACTTGACACACTAGTTCGTGTTGACAGGTAGGAGTGTTACTGACGTCATGCGTCCATCAACAACAAAACATAAAGCCAATTAAGATCTATTTATTGTCTTTGGTGGTAATCTAAACAGAAATAAAGATTTTATTCGAAATAAAAAGCCCCCCCCCCCCCCCCCCCCCCCCCCAAACTTCATTCGACAAATTGTGGTTTTCTTGGACATCGGTGGTGATCAGTGCATTTTTCTAAAGGGGACCTCAAGGAATTAAGAAATAAAGGGTAATAAGGAAATTATTACACTCACATGTGTGTCATTCTGATTTGACGGAACTCGTGTATGAATTCATGTATTTACACTCACTCTCGCTCGGGAAATACAAGCATTCTGACACACGTTTCGTAAAATCAGTATGACACACATGCTCGTATAATAGGCTCTATATCTCCAGTGAGTAGGTGAGTGAGTCAGTCAGTGTGGGAATGTTGCTTTTCGTCGCAGTATCCAAACTATATTGCGGCAACCTGTAAAAATTCAAGTCTTTATAAAAACCAGTGTCTGAAAGCATGAGCATCAAAAGTTGCCTCTTACGTCAGCAAGGTTCCTGGGGATCAAATGCATCCCCGAATTTCCACGGGGTCGTTGCCTCTCAAATTTTCTTCACAATTACTTTCAGTATCATGTACTAATTAGTCTCTATCCAAACACATCGTTGCATATTTATGATTTCAACAAGTTAATTCAAATGTTCAGCACGCGGGATGCCAAACGGGACAAAACGCTTTAGGCTTGAGTTGTTATGTAAGTCATTTGTAAGTATACGTTTAGGTGTAATATTTTAATTCGTCGCTTTCTTATTGTTGGGGGGCGGTCGGGTATCCTAGTGGTTAAAGCGATCGCTCGTCACGCCGAAGACCCGAGTTCGATTCTCGACATGGGTACAATGTGTGAAACCCATTTCTGGTGTCCCCCGCCGTGATATTGCTGGAATATTGCTAAAAGCGGCGTAAAACAAAACTCACTCACTCTTATTGTTGGCGATCATGATTTTTTTCATGTGACCTCTGTTTTTTTAAAAGGTTTTACAAACCTTTCACAAACACAACCTTTCTTCTTCCTTTAATAAATCTAGAAGAGGATTTCTTTTCGAGACATTGATTGATTATTTCCTGATTCAGATGGTGCTGTTTTGGATATTAAGTATTATAATTTCACGTATGTTGTATTGAAAATATATCAGTCACTGAAGTTCGTAGTTTGGTTTGGTTTGTTGTTTAACGCCGCACTCAGCAAAATTCTAGCTATATGACGGCGGTCTGTAAATAATCGAGTCTGGACCAGACAATCCAGTGATTGACATCAGAAGTATCGATCCACGCAATTGGGATACGATGACATGCATCAACCAAGGTCAGCGAGACCGACGACGCGATCCCGTAAGTCGCCTCTTTCGACAAGCATTGGTTGCTAAAGATCATATCTAAACAGGAATGTTCACGGGATTTGAAGTCTATGTGTATCTGAGATTATATTATTGTGTATCTGAATGTGGTACACATCTTTCCACATATGCTATGCTCGTATCTGAAGGTGTTATTTCAAAATAATTAGTGGAGGAAAATGTATTTTCGTTATTTACATTTGAATTATTCTTTATTTAATTCTGACATTTTTGTGCTGCGTTACATATATCTGCTCACCTTCTTATTACTGCATTCGTAGTTATGTCAAATGCCTCAGTATAACATTAAATGCAGTTTTACTCCCCTATAAACTGTCAGCCTTCAGTAATAGCCTACATACTCCCCTAAAAAGAAAGTGTTCGTCTATGCGGTAATACAAATTATGGTGAGTTGTCTTGAGGCGGTTGAACAATGATAGCACTCACTAGCAAGGTGACCTTTGTTCATCATCCTCAAGAATGTCTGGCCTGTACAGCTTTAGACATTGAATAAAACATTTCTATTAAACAAAACCCTGTCAATCCGACAGGCACCGTGACAAGTGAAATTGTTACGATTGACATATGTCCGGATTGTGGATTAATGAATCATTGCTATGGAATAAAGACAATGTGAAAACGTTATGTAAGTGTCCGGATTAACGGGTTTCCGGACAAACAAGGTGGCAGTGCAATTAACTTAACACTCAATTTTCATCAAAGGTCGATTTGCGTGTTGATAATGATCCCGGACAACCATTGTATCCATCCATCTCACTCTGCCATTAAGACAGTTCTAACATATGAAAAAATAAATGAATTTACCTGTAAGCGCTTTATCAACAAAGGGTCCTCCCTCACGTGATTGCCGATCGATATAATAACTCTTTCATATCCATGATTGTTCAGCCTCATTCGGCTCGCAACGACTTTCAAACACAGGCAGAGACAAACTACACTTAAGTTCTGTATATTCATGCTTCACATTTCACAATTACACACTAACAAAAGTGGACGAGCTGAAGAGTGTTCGGCTCCAGTGCCCGAAGTACTCAAAATGTCGCTGGCAACCGTCTTCCAACCAAGTCCTTCGTCTTCAGTCACGATGTTTCAAGGTGTTAGCCTATGTTGTCTTGCAGCGAGCAGGGAATGATTTAGGTACAACGTTGTATGCAGCCCGCGGCGACAAGGACCATATCTACGACCTCCTCTTTTTGTCTTCGTCATCTGCCTTGTCATTTAACGTTGCGAGTGTTTCTGTCTATCTACATTAGTGGGCCAATCTGGACCTTGACATCAAACGATGTTGTTTTTGATGGATGTCATATCGGCGCCCTTTACAATCAGGTGACACATTTTCAATTAATTGTGGGCGTCTTTACTTTTTTTTTAAATAGGTGTATGATTTCTTCGTCTAGACAATTAGACTTCTTGACGAAATGTACTGATATTGAGATGCTTGCGGGCATATTTCGATGTCTTGAAATATGAAGCATCACGCATTATGGAAATGGAGCTCTGAACAATTTATAAGTGAATATATCAAACCACAACCTGGAGAATCACTGGTAATGATAATGTGGTTTTCGCGAACACCTCGTATCACCACTACCTGACAGAGTTTCTTAAACACATGCTTATAATTTAAACTGGGGAGACAAAAACTAAACCTCTCAGTTGATTTGATATGTTTGATTTTAAATTGAAAGTACCTTAAGCTAGTGATATTAAATATTGAACTGTACGGGCGCTTTGTCAGCACTCAAAGACTAGTTCCACTTGGTTTTATCTTTTTTTAATATAAGTTCATGTAAAACTTTTTCTTAAAAAAATGACACAACTGCTGATGAGAATCTTTGAAATCTTATCTTTGAAAATTAGTAAATATGTTTTCATCGGCACATATGTACAACATTTCAAACATGGTAGGAGTCATAGTGTTGCAAATTTATTTCTAACGCCAGTCTTCATCACCTGCTTTTACACTACATTACACAGCAACAGATTACTTTTTACAAACTGTCGCAGGAATGACTGATGCTAATAGACATGATCAAATTTAACAGGTGTTTTTATTTAATTTTCAATAACAAAACAATATATCTTGACACGGTTTTTTTGCCCCTCAGTTAAATCGAAATCATGCAACGGACTTTTTAGTAGCGATTTCTTTTGGTTATAGAAATGAATCTGTCGGTTTCTTATTATTACTGGTAGTAGTAGTAGTAGTAGTCGTAGTAGTAGTAGCAGTAGTAGAGTGGTAGTTGTAGTGATGGTAGTAGTAGTAGTAGTAGTAGTAGTAGTAGTAGTAGTTACTGTAGTAGTTCCACCTTTCCAAGGGCACTGTTTAATTTTCCTACTGGAGCATGTGGAGCATGCATGTGTTTGTCCGCAGCACACTCACCTCTGTGGGTTTCCTAAAAGTAGGAACACTTGCACAAACCTATTGTAAGCTACAATCGAAATTTACAATTTAGCTGGAACAATCTTAAGTAGCTGAGATGGTTGGAGAACCCTGAATCAACATGATGAACATTAATGACATGGGGTGTGTTTCACATAAATTATTGTATTTATTTTCAAACACTGCCCTTTCATTTTGTTAAACTGTGTGTTTCGAATCAACATTTCAACATTCCGAAGATCGCCTCACAGACCTCATGTCCTAAATATTGTTAATCGCCATAGTGAATCACATAAATATAGATTCGATAGCTAACAGTGCCGTCCCTCTCCCGACTCCATGCTGAACAACATACACTGCCTTTTGAGATAATCCAAAGTAAGATAAAAACATAACGTATCTGCAAATTATAGTTTATCTTCCCGAGGCAAGTGTGTCCACTAGCCTATATGAAAGTCAGGTTTCCAACCTTGCCATTTCAAGCCTACTTTTCTGTGCTGAGATATGAGTGGAGCACCGTACAAATCGATAGGCCAACAAAGAACGTTTTACAAAATCACTTGTCGGCGCTGCTGTGGCCACAGCAATGGCTTGTCGAATTTGCGCTGAAATTATTCCAATGATTAAGCTGATACAAATATTTTCATAATTGTTTTTCAATCCACTGGCAAAAATACTTTTAAATATTCGTGTACAAACTACATTGGTTTTCAACTCAAGCGACTGAACGCTAAGTCGAAGGATTTCTAGTCAGTTTTTGAATTTAAGACGAGGTTTAATTGTTGCCAGGCTCTTTAACCCCATGTGTCATCACTGTAATGTAACGTTGATTAGTGAGTGTTGCAAGGTTCTTGAACCCCATGTGTCATCACTGTAATGTAACGGTGATTAGTGAGTGTTGCAAGGTTCTTGAACCCCATGTGTCATCACTGTAATGTAACGGTGATTAGTGAGTGTTTGTAGGTTCTTTCACCCCATGTGTCATCACTGTAATGTAACGGTGATTAGTGAGTGTTGCAAGGTTCTTGAACCCCATGTGTCATCACTGTAATGTAACGGTGATTAGTGAGTGTTGCAAGGTTCTTTCACCCCATGTGTCATCACTGTAATGTAACGGTGATTAGTGAGTGTTGCAAGGTTCTCAAACCCCATGTGTCATCACTGTAATATAACGGTGATTAGTGAGTGTTGCAAGGTTCTTAAACCCCATGTGTCATCACTGTAATGTAACGGTGATTTGTGAGTGTTGGTAGGTTCTTAAACCCCATGTGTCATCACTGTAATGTAACGGTGATTAGTGAGTGTTGCAAGGTTCTTGAACCCCATGTGTCATCACTGTAATGTAACGGTGATTAGTGAGTGTTGCAAGGTTCTTTCACCCCATGTGTCATCACTGTAATGTAACGGTGATTAGTGAGTGTTGCAAGGTTCTCAAACCCCATGTGTCATCACTGTAATGTAACGGTGATTAGTGAGTGTTGCAAGGTTCTTAAACCCCATGTATCATCACTGTAATGTAACGGTGATTTGTGAGTGTTGGTAGGTTCTTAAACCCCATGTGTCATCACTGTAATGTAACGGTGATTAGTGAGTGTTGCAAGGTTCTTGAACCCCATGTGTCATCACTGTAATGTAACGGTGATTAGTGAGTGTTGCAAGGTTCTTGAACCCAATGTGTCATCACTGTAATGTAACGGTGATTTGTGAGTGTTGGTAGGTTCTTAAACCCCATGTGTCATCACTGTAATGTAACGGTGATTAGTGAGTGTTGCAAGGTTCTTGAACCCCATGTGTCATCACTGTAATGTAACGGTGATTAGTGAGTGTTGCAAGGTTCTTGAACCCCATGTGTCATCACTGTAATGTAACGGTGATTAGTGAGTGTTGCAAGGTTCTCAAACCCCATGTGTCATCACTGTAATGTAACGGTGATTAGTGAGTGTTGCAAGGTTCTTAAACCCCATGTGTCATCACTGTAATGTAACGGTGATTTGTGAGTGTTGGTAGGTTCTTAAACCCCATGTGTCATCACTGTAATGTAACGGTAATTAGTGAGTGTTGCAAGGTTCTTGAACCCCATGTGTCATCACTGTAATGTAACGGTGATTAGTGAGTGTTGCAAGGTTCTTTCACCCCATGTGTCATCACTGTAATGTAACGGTGATTAGTGAGTGTTGCAAGGTTCTTGAACCCCATGTGTCATCACTGTAATGTAACGGTGATTAGTGAGTGTTGCAAGGTTCTTAAACCCCATGTGTCATCACTGTAATGTAACGGTGATTTGTGAGTGTTGGTAGGTTCTTAAACCCCATGTGTCATCACTGTAATGTAACGGTGATTAGTGAGTGTTGCAAGGTTCTTGAACCCCATGTGTCATCACTGTAATGTAACGGTGATTAGTGAGTGTTGCAAGGTTCTTGAACCCCATGTGTCATCACTGTAATGTAACGGGGATTTGTGAGTGTTGGTAGGTTCTTAAACCCCATGTGTCATCACTGTAATGTAACGGTGATTAGTGAGTGTTGCAAGGTTCTTGAACCCCATGTGTCATCACTGTAATGTAACGGTGATTAGTGAGTGTTGCAAGGTTCTCAAACCCCATGTGTCATCACTGTAATGTAACGGTGATTAGTGAGTGTTGCAAGGTTCTTAAACCCCATGTGTCATCACTGTAATGTAACGGTGATTAGTGAGTGTTGGTAGGTTCTTTCACCCCATGTGTCATCACTGTAATGTAACGGTGATTAGTGGGTGTTGCAAGGTTCTTGAACCCCATGTGTCATCACTGTAATGTAACGGTGATTAGTGAGTGTTGCAAGGTTCTTGAACCCCATGTGTCATCACTGTAATGTAACGGTGATTAGTGAGTGTTGGTAGGTTCTTTCACCCCATGTGTCATCACTGTAATGTAACGGTGATTAGTGAGTGTTGCAAGGTTCTCAAACCCCATGTGTCATCACTGTAATGTAACGGTGATTAGTGAGTGTTGGTAGGTTCCTTAACCCCATGTGTCATCACTGTAATGTAACGGTGATTAGTGAGTGTCTCAAGGTTCTTGAACCCCATGTGTCATCACTGTAATGTAACGGTGATTAGTGAGTGTTGCAAGGTTCTTTCACCCCATGTGTCATCACTGTAATGTAACGGTGATTAGTGGGTGTTGCAAGGTTCTTGAACCCCATGTGTCATCACTGTAATGTAACGGTGATTAGTGAGTGTTGCAAGGTTCTTGAACCCCATGTGTCATCACTGTAATGTAACGGTGATTAGTGAGTGTTGGTAGGTTCTTTCACCCCATGTGTCATCACTGTAATGTAACGGTGATTAGTGAGTGTTGCAAGGTTCTCAAACCCCATGTGTCATCACTGTAATGTAACGGTGATTAGTGAGTGTTGGTAGGTTCCTTAACCCCATGTGTCATCACTGTAATGTAACGGTGATTAGTGAGTGTTGCAAGGTTCTTGAACCCCATGTGTCATCACTGCAATGTAACGGTGATTAGTGAGTGTTGCAAGGTTCTCAAACCCCATGTGTCATCACTGTAATGTAACGGTGATTAGTGAGTGTTGGTAGGTTCCTTAACCCCATGTGTCATCACTGTAATGTAACGGTGATTAGTGAGTGTTGCAAGGTTCTTGAACCCCATGTGTCATCACTGTAATGTAATGGTGATTAGTGTGTGTTGCAAGGTTCTTGAACCCCATGTGTCATCACTGTAATGTAACGGTGATTAGTGAGTGTTGCAAGGTTCTTAAACCCCATGTGTCATCACTGTAATGTAACGGTGATTAGTGAGTGTTGCAAGGTTCTTGAACCCCATGTGTCATCACTGTAATGTAACGGTGATTAGTGAGTGTTGCAAGGTTCTTGAACCCCATGTGTCATCACTGTAATGTAACGGTGATTAGTGAGTGTTGCAAGGTTCTTGAACCCCATGTGTCATCACTGTAATGTAACGGTGATTAGTGAGTGTTGCAAGGTTCTTGAACCCCATGTGTCATCACTGTAATGTAACGGTGATTAGTGAGTGTTGCAAGGTTCTTGAACCCCATGTGTCATCACTGTAATGTAACGGTGATTAGTGAGTGTTGCAAGGTTCTTGAACCCCATGTGTCATCACTGTAATGTAACGGTGATTAGTGAGTGTTGCAAGGTTCTCAAACCCCATGTGTCATCACTGTAATGTAACGGTGATTAGTGAGTGTTGCAAGGTTCTTGAACCCCATGTGTCATCACTGAAATGTAACGGTGATTAGTGAGTGTTGCAAGGTTCTTAAACCCCATGTGTCATCACTGTAATGTAACGGTGATTAGTGAGTGTTGGTAGGTTCTTAAACCCCATGTGTCATCACTGTAATGTAACGGTGATTAGTGAGTGTTGGTAGGTTCTTGAACCCCATGTGTCATCACTGCAATGTAACGGTGATTAGTGAGTGTTGGTAGGTTCCTTAACCCCATGTGTCATCACTGCAATGTAATGGGGACTAGTGAGTGTTGGTAGGTTCCTTAACCCCATGTGTCATCACTATAATGTAACGGTGATTAGTGAGTGTTGTTAGGTTCCTTAACCCCATGTGTCATCACTGTAATGTAACGGTGATTAGTGAGTGTTGGTAGGTTCCTTAACCCCATGTGTCACCACTCTAATTTTACGGCGATAAAAGAGCGTTAGTCGGTTCTTGAACTTGTGCCATTATGCTGTTGTTTATGTGAAGGTGGAGTCTTTTTCATTCTGCTACTTCGGTTATATCATGACGAGGAAAGTCCAGAGTAGTACAGGTCAAAGACATGTCCCGGTTATGTTAAACACTCGAGCACGGATAATACGATGACAAACCGTAGATAACAAGGCGACAGGATCATCATATCCCCGCCACCTTCGCATACTTACAATTGTAAATACATAACATTGTATATCTGTGACAGGATGGGCACCACTCCTAACTAGCGTATTACATTTGCAAATTTTCACAGAGAAATAATGAAAAGAAACTCGTTTGATCTTCGAAAAGCAAACAACTTGCCTGAACTTGGCCGATGTGTATACAAAGTCTGGAAAGATGAATTATATAAAACGGTTCATCTATGCTTGTTTATGTTCTTGAAACTAACCTCATTTGAACAAATGCATAACGAAATAGAAGCAAGGGCCAAACTCGATCAACATGTTTATACCTTAATGATTAATACAAACTTTCACCTTTACATCAATGAGGGTTTCGCCAAGAATAATTGTGCACATTGGCCTATAGATCAACCTATGTCTATTGTATTGTATTTGGATTTTCTGAGATAGAGGCACAAGTGTGAATATCCCTTGTTACTGTCCTTTGTAATAGCAAAATAAATAAATATTACAAATACTTCCCTATACACGGACGTTTATTTGGCAACAATGATGCCAAAAATATACGCGTAATACCGTCACAAATAGCCAGCCCGCTGTGTATTTAATAAGCAACATATGTACATATGCATGGTGTGATATAACTAATGGTGTGCCCTTATGCTCTTGACAGTACAGAGACAGCACGAATTGTTGCCCAACTTTAGGATGTTTGTGGTCCTGAACCAGGTCTCCCTGAGACGTCCCAGAGTTGCGCCAACAGCAATTAAAACATTAAGTAAGACTTCAAAACGGTGACAACGAGGGCGTATGAACATTGGGATATTGTCCTGGAGATTTGCCTTGGGTGTTAAGCTACACGTGTCGAACGCAGCAGGACACGGATAGGAATGAACTCATTTAAACATTGCTTCAACTCTGTTCTTGACATTTCTCTGTGAAAAATATATTCTGATAGGTCTGTGTCCTTGCCTGTGTCAAGAGTAAAGGGAATTGCCAGGTCAAAATAATTTGTCCTCAGGATTTACCAACCAAAATAGATCTTTTACTCGACGTGTTAGATGTCCTGAAAATTAATGTGTTGTGGGACGAAAAGAACTGTTAAGCTCCGAAGTTTTGTATGTTCACTAAAAATATTTCGTCTCTGATAATAATTCCAGACTCCTCTCCAGAATATTAAAGGGTCGGTCCTTAAGTTTGGACGCCTAAAACTAAACTGCCGGGCAAAAGAAAGT